>NC_053489.1:222772353-223072353 GCF_905171775.1 Rana temporaria
GTGCAGGACTTGTCCTTACTCCACTATATGCCAAGTACCATGGTGTTATTATGCATATGTAATTTGTAGCATGTTCATGCGTTTTTGTGGATGCAATTTTTGTCCTTTAGTATGCTTTATATTATATCACAAGGCATAATAAAATGCTCTTTGCTAAGACTGCTTTTTGTTATACACCTCTCATTGTAAGTCCTCAACCAACTCCCTCTTTTTGTGTTGGAACCTAATTAAGCAATACTGTATACTTTATATGCTTACTCCGTATGGTGATTGGCCTCATTTAATGTCCCGCTGACCAAACTCTCTTTTTCCTATTTCTAAACTCCGACGGAAAAAGTCAGATGGGGCCCACACACGGTCGGAATATCAGATGAAAAAATTTCGTATGACTTTTTTCATCAGAAATGCCAGAAGGGCATGAAAGTGTCAGTGAATAGAAAAGGTATAGGGATTTTGGGAAATCCTGTCAACAAACTGAAGATAGGGTTGACAAATGTATTTTTTTTTTATATTAGAAATAATGAAAGCTTGGGACTTGCTGCTAATTGAAATAGTAAGACATACTCAAATGACAGGAACTGTAATTATTAGATTGCTTGTATGGCAAATTATATGTAATGCATATTTTTAACTTCAATTTGTATAAAAATGTATTTCTTGTTTTATCCTTATATGGTTGCTATGGGTACTGTTTAATTTTTCCTGAAAATATTTATAGACAAGCCTGGGGCTACCATAGAAATGAGATGATGTTCAGAAGATGCCACCCTTACATAAATATTCTGTAATGCAATCATGATTTAAGCCTGCACAACAATTTTTGCCTACTGTGCATATGTACTTACATATGTATTCACACATCTCTGGCACCAGTCTTACCTCACAGAAGCCTTAACCATCTGGGATTTTTTTTTTTTTATCTTTTTGGAAGGGAATATGTACAAAGACAGCAGAATGCCCTATCACCTCCCCATATAACTGTAAATAGTCTAATAAAGCCAAGAGGTCTATGGCTATTCTTCCTGTTTTAACTGTAAGGTCCACCAAAAAAGTTTGTTTGGCTAAAGCTGAATTCAATGCAGTAAAATATCCAGTTAGTTATATTTTTAACCACTTGCTGACCAGCTAACGCCAATATATGTCGGCAGCATGGCACGGATGCACAAAGCAACGTACCTGTATGTTGCTTTGAATTTGCCACCGTATGAACGCCTGCCACAAAATCCGTGACCGCGGGACCCGCAGACTCGATGTCCGCCGGTGTCCCGCGATTGTGTCATGGAGCTGCAGAACGGGGAGATGCCTATGTAAACAAGGCATTTCCCTGTTCTGCCTAGTGACAGGACAGTGATATACTGCTCCCTGTCATCAGGAGCAGTGATCACTGTTGTGTCACTTGTAGCCCAGCCCCCCTCTGTTAGAATCACTCCCTATGACACACTTAACCCCTTCATTGCCTCCCAGTGTTTAGCCCCTTCCCTACCAGTGTCATTTACACAGTAATCAGTGCATTTTTATAGCACTTATTGCTGAATAAATGACAATGGTTCCAAAATAGTGTCAAAAGTGTCCGATGTGTCCGCCATAATGTCCCAGTCATGATAAAAATAGCTGATCGCCGCCATTACGATTAAAATAAATAAATAAAAATGCCATAAAACTATCCCCTATTTTGTAGACGTTATAACTTTTGCACAAACCAATCAATATACTCTTATTGCAATTTTTTACCAAAAATATGTAGAAGAATACATATCTGCCTAATCTGAGAAATAAATATTTTTTTTATATATTTTTAGGGGGTATTTATTATAGCAAATAGTAAAAAAATATTGCTTTTTTTTTCAAAATCGGTGCTCTTTTTTTATTTAAAGCGCCAAAAAAAACCTGCAAAGGTGATCAAATACCACAAAACGAGAGCTCCATTTGTGGGAAAAAAAGGACATCAGTTTTGTTTGGGTGCAATGTCGCACGACCGCGCAATTGTCAGTTAAAGCGACGCAGTGACGAATCGTAAAAAATGGCCCGGTCTTCGGGCAGTCAAAGTGGTTAAAATACTGCTGTTTTTGTAAAAGTTTCCTGTAACTATGTGCACAGCATTCTAGGAGGGTGATGGCAAACAGTAATGTCTACCCAGGTTATACTGCACTGGACAATAATGACAATCTAATACTGATAACCTGGGAAGTAATCAGAGTGATGTACCCCGTGGTGTTTATTGTTCAATCAACAGGTCATAGGCTACAACACTATATTGTCAAAAGTATTTTGGACACCTGCCTTTACACGCACATGAACTTTAATGGCACCCCAGTCTTTATCCCTAGGGTTATATATTCTGGTAGGTTTCAAGATTAAGTTGGTCCACCCATTGAAGGTATAACAGATTCAACTCTTCTGGGAAGGCTGTCCACAAGGCTTAGGAGTGTGTCTATGGGAATGTTTGACCATTCTTCCAGAAGCACATTTGTGAGGTCAGGCACTGATGCTGGATGAGAAAGCCTGGATCACAGTCTCCACACAATTCATCCCAAAGGTGTTCTGTCAGGTTAAGTTCAGGACTTTGTGCAGGCCAGTCAAGTTCCTCCACCCCAAACTTGCTCATCCATGTTTTTTGGGACCTTGCTTTGTGCACTGGTCCAAATTATTTGGTGGAGGGGGGGATTATGGTGTGGGGTTGTTTTTCAGGTGTCAGGCTTTGTCTTTTATTTCCAGTGAAGGGAACTCTTAAAGGTGTCAGCATACCAAGACATTTTGGACAATTTCATGCTCCCAAATTAGTGGGAACAGTTTGGGGATGACCCCTCCCTGTTTCAAAATGACTGAGCACCAGTGCACAAACAAGGTCCATAAAGACATTTATGAGTGAGTTTGGGGTGGAGAAAGTTGACTGGCCTGCACAGAGTCTTGACCTTAACCCGATAAAACACCTCTGGGATGAATTAGAGCTAAGACTGCAAGCCAGGCCTTCTTGTTCATCATCAGTGCCTGACCTCACAAATGCGCTTCTGGAAGAATGGTCAAACATTCCCATAGACACACTCCTAAGCCTTGTGGACAGCCTTCCCAGAATATATAACCCTAGGGATAAAGACTGGGATGCCATTAAAGTTCTTGTGCGTGTAAAGGCAGGTGTCCCAAATACTTTTGACAATATAGTGTAGTCGCCTATGACCTGTTGATTGAACAATAAACACCACAGGGTATGAATGGTCAAACATTCCCATAGACACACGCCTAAGCCTTGTGGACAGCCTTCCCAGAAGAGTTGAATCTGTTATACCTTCAATGGGTGGACCAACTTAATCTTGAAACCTACGACTAAGACTGGGATGCCATTAAAGTTCATGTGTGTGTAAAAGCAGGCGTCCCAATACTTTTAACAATATATCTAAACCCAAAAAAACAAAATGTCCTTGAATGGGCTGTTGCATTAGTTTTGCCAGGATTTTTCAATTTTTTCCATTATTTTGACCTGATGATTCTGCCAGTAAAACACGTCCAGTCCTAGGATGACAGGTCTCATGCCCTGTACACATGATAGGAATTTCCTATGGGCTAAAATCTGATAGAATTTTCTGTCAGAATTCCATTCAAGCTGTCTTCCATCAGTCTTGCATACACACTGTCAGGCCAAATCTCGACCATCCAAAACGCAGTGACATAAAACACTACGATGAGCCGAGAAAAATTAAGTTCCATGCTTCCGAGCATGCGTCGACTTGATTCTGAGCATGCATGTTTTTTTCTCCGTCGAAGTTCCACACAGACGATCGGAATTCCTCATAGGATTTTTTTCCATCAGAAAAAATAAAACATGTTCTATTTCCAAACTCTGACGGTAAAAAAATCCTATGGGGCCCACACACGATAGGAATTTCTGATGAAAAAATTCCATCAGACTTTATTCAACAGAAATTCCTATTGTGTACACGGTATTACTCACCCTACTTGATCCAGACAACAGGAAAAGGATAGGACTACGTGATTGCATTCCTCTCCTGTTCTCCATGACATAGATGGACATGCCGCTTTAGGCCTCGTACACACGACCGAGAAACTCGACGGGCGAAACACATCGAGTTCCTCGTCGAGTTCCTTGTTAGGCCTGTCGAGGAACTCGACAAGCTTGCTTTGCGTACACACAGTCAGGCCAAAATCTCCTCGTTCTCAAACGCGGTGACATACAACACATACAACGGCAGGGGAAGTTCGATTCCACTGGCTAAACTCTTGGGGCTGCTTTTGCTAATTTCATGTGTTTGCGTGTTAAATAAAAGTTTGGTAAGAGACGATTTGCACTTTTCAGTCTGTTACAGCTTTAAAAATGTGTTATCTCCATTACAAATGCTACTTTTACTCCCGTCTCATACTTTAATCTGAGCAAGCGGGGGTTTCTTAGCATACAGACGTTCGAGTTTCTCGTCGAAAACCAGCCCGTCGAGGATCTCGACGAGCCAAATCAGACTCCCTTTGAGAAAATAGAGAACTTGCTGTCTTTTTGGCTTGACGAGGTTCTCAACAGTTTCCTCAACGAAAATGTACACAAGACCGGTTTCCTCTGCAAAAAAATATCTCCCAACAAGGTCGTGTGTACGACGCCTGAGTCTTCAGAAACAGCAGAGAACAATTTAATGGATATCAGTCAACACAAGCAGAGAGACCAGGTCGTTATAAGCTTGCAAGATTTCAACAGATTTTTTTTTGCACTAATGAAACAAATACAACAAATTTTTTAAAAAATGTTTTCCAAACAAAAAGGGATCAAATAAAAGAAGTTAATTGATATTCATATACCCTTTAAATGAAGTAAATAACAGAGCTGTCAATGACCCAGTTATGTTGTCTATAAGGAACATGGGCTGAACATAACTACAAATCTTTTGGCAATCAAAGCAGTTTACATATATGAATTTCAGGGGAATATTTTACTGTTTGGCCGGAGCTTAGTTTTAAGAAGTATTATTGCCAAGGAATCCTAACATTCAGTTATGAGAAACCTTTAAACATCATATGAAAATAGCCTATATAAAATAACCCCATACATACAGCTGTAAGGCTTTCATACAGTTCATGTTTCTTCCCCAAATGGTAAAAGCCTTATAAGAAATGTGGGTCTGTTTTTGTTCCAGAGTAAAACTTTTATGTAAATATTTAAAGATGTGTATTTTAGGGATTTCGCTTAAAACAGTGGTGTATCTTTAGCACAAGAGCAATGGAGAACAAGTCATTAATCTTCGGAATGGCAGTGTTGAACAGTGAAGTAATTGTTGGCTGCTGCTTCTTAGTAAATCTTGATCCTGATGACAAATCTCTTTAGTAAAGCAACACTTATTCCGAATCCCTTCTAAAAAGGTCACAGTTCTTTATTTTGTTTACAGGATTCTTCTCTCAATTACTGTGGTTTCTTATTAGCATGTCTAAACAAACTACCAAAAAGTGTATCCTTTCAATAGCTTTTGTTTGACATGTAAATACATCCATCGGTGGATTTTTTTTTTTAACACATAAGTTAGCTTTTTGACTCCATATAAACTTTATGTATGTTATGTTAGTAAGGAAAAGAACAATATAAGAAATCACAGCAGTTTGAAAAGTATTTTCATTTTCCATTTTTAGACGTTAAAAGACATTTAGATACTGCATATAAACGTTATCCATAATAAGAGAGGTTTTTATTATATTACCAAAGTGTTCTATTCCTGCTGTTTGTATGACCGTTTCTGATCTCCTACCCTGAGCTAAGACAATATCTCAGTAATACACATTATTCTGGCCAGGCATTCAAGTATATTTCCAACAAGCAGTTAAAACTCTTAACCACTTGTCTACCAGCATTTAAAAGTGACAGCTGGCTTAAAATGCACTCCTGGCTGCTAGAGCAGCCGGAACTGTGTTTAAATCTGTTAAATCATAAGCTTTCACATAGAAGTAATTCAGACAGTTGTAAAGCCTCCCAATCATCTCCACAAGCCATCAAAGTTACCACCCCCCCATCCCCACCCATCCCCACCCAACTGCCCTCGCCATGTAACCTGGCCACCACAGTCCCACCCAGGGACTGGCATGGTGGGTGTCAGTGGGGTGGAAAAAAAGAGGCAAGTGAATGCTATTATGTCAATGTTGGGTTCTTCTGTCATTTTCCAAAGCTTCTGTGGCCAGCGAAAAAGGTAATGGAGCAGATTGTGTATTGGAATTCTGGGAAGATATTAGGAATCTAATAGATGATGATATCTCAGTAAATAGTACCTGTCATTATAGTATACTAGGAGCTATTGATAGGGAGTTATTGAGTGCAATAAAGACACTTGTACATACAATATATACATTTTCTCTAGAGGGTTTGATCATGGACCTTAAAAAGATCAAGATCGATATCAATTGTGGAGTGGCCAATTCTGGCCATTTTCCAAAGCCAGCCATAGACGGTGCAATTTTCATTCCTTCAACTACAGTATAATTCATTCCATGAAGCTAATATGTTCTCCCAGTGTGGGGGGTGCGGGGAGCCATCCTGGCCGGGGGAACACACAGTGATTATATCTAGGGGCTATAATCCCATTCAAAATCTTACATGCTGGTTGTACCCAAATTGATTGATTCATCAACTTGGGTACAATCAGCCTGTCCATACATGGTTCAAGTTGGTTTGAACCGTATGTGGCCGGCTTAAGCTAATTGGCAGGGAAGCAAACAAATGACATAGGGTCTAGGCACTGCATTGGGGGGCATGTACCAAAGTAAAAAAGAGGAGCAGTGATTTTGGTAAAGCTTAAAGTACTGTAAAACATTAAAAATACAAAACTATTTGGGGGATGCCTTGTCTCTGCTTCTGAAGTGGCACATGTGTGTGATGTATACAATCTACTACAGAGCTAATGGTTTGATAAATGTTTAGCCTTTCATCCTAAATCTATGGTCAGATTGAGAGGACCAATCAAACTGTACCTTCTATGTTGCGTCATGTATCTTCATGATGGCTGGATGGACTATTTTCAAACAGAATTCTAATGATATTAATTCTAAGCACAGCTCCAGTCCTCAATGTCCTTTTTACTTCAGCACTTTTAGTAATGCCCTTTTACATTACCACTTCAGCACCGGAAGAATTGGCTGCTCAATCACCGGGACATTTTTATTGTTTTGGCACTGTGTTGTACCCAAACAAAATAGACATCCTTTTTTTCCACAAATAGAGCTTTCTTTTGGTGGTATTTGATCATCTCTGCGATTTTGATTTTTTTGCGCTATAAACAAAAAAGGAGCAGCAATTTTGAAAAAAAGACAATATTTTGTATTTTTTAATATAATAAATACCCCCATTTTTTCTTAAGGTCAATGTGTATTCTTCTACATATTTTTGGTAATAAAAATCGCAATAAGGGTATATATAGATTGGTTTTGGTCAAAAGTTAATAGCGTCTACAAAATAGCGGATATTATTCTTTTTGTTACTAGTAATGGTAGCGATATGTGATTTTTATCAGGACTGCGACATTATGGCAGACACACCGGACACTTTTGACACATTTTTGGGACCATTGGCATTTATACAGCGATCAGTGGTATAAAAAGGCACTGATTACTGGCAGGAAAGGGGTTAGCACAAGGGGGCAATCAAGGTGTTAACTGTGTTCCCTGACTGTGTGTTCTAACTGTAGGGGGAGGGGATTGACTAGAGGAAATTACAGATTGTGGTTCCTAGCTATTGGGAACTCACAGTATGTCTCTCCTCACAGAACAGAACAGGGATTTGTGTGTTTTCACACACACGTCCCTGTTCTGCCAATCATGCCTGTGATTGCTCGTGGGCAACAGTCATCATGACCACCGGTCATGGGCATTGGCACCCCTGTGATGCAGCAGGCGCACGCCTGCTATCCCGCTTAAAGGGACCCGCTTAAAGGCACACGCTTAAAGAGACTGCTATCCCGCTTGCCAACCTGTCATAGTATAATGACGGAGGCTCGTCGACAAGTGGTTAAAGTGTAACTCCACTTTTGTGGAGAAAAAAAATAGCAAATAAAGAAAATAATATAGCGCATATAATTGAGACACTAATCATTTTGTAATTGAATGTTATCAAAAATGATCTTTCCTTTTCAATCTGCATGTATTTTCTGAGCATACATTGCAATATGGCTACTTGGAGTTTTCTGTACACACTCCCCAGAAACATAATATCCTGCTTGTGTGATTGGCTCACTAATTTTCCCAAAAGTCTGCCTAAAGCCTCGTACACACGACCGAGGAACTCGACGGGCGAAACACAAATTTCTCCATTCCCGTAGAGGAAAAAGAAGACATGCTCTCTTTTTGGCTCAACGAGATCCTCGACAGTTTCCTCGTCGAAAAGTGTACACACGACCGGTTTCCTCGGCAAAAAAAAAAAAACAGCAAGTTTCTTGCTGGTTTTTGCCGAGAAACTCGGTCGTGTGTATGAGGCTTTAGATACAAATCAGATTTCAGGCATCCCTTGCAACAAAAATTTAAATTTTTTGAGAAATACTTTCAGTAGGAACACATCTAATGCCATGTACACACAACCGTTTTTCATGACAAGAAAAATGCAATTTTTTAAATTGGTCGTGAAAAACGATCGTGTGTATGCTCCAGAGCATTTTTCTTGACGAGAAAAATGCCCGTTAAAGATTTAGAACCTGCTCTATTTTTTCTCGTAGTTTTTCACGTCATTCTTTTTCACAAGTTATGAGACGGGGAAATTAGCAAAAGCAGTCCAAAGGGTTGCACCATTCGAATGGAACTTCCCATTTAGGCTAGGTTCACACTGCTGCGAATTCTATTGCAAATTTGAGCCGTTGCGATTTCTCAAAGTCATTTAACTTACATAGTTTAACATTAGTGCCATTCACATCAATGTGTTGCGAATATAAGCTGCGGAAAAAAGGGTCCTGTGCAAGTTTTATCCATGTGTGATGTAAATTCAGCCCTATAGAATGGCATTCCCTGAAATCGCAGCTGGGAATCGCGGCAAAAACGCGTCAGATTTGTGGCAAAAATGCAGCCGCGAAATTGTGCCAAATTTGCAGCAAAAATGCAGCCACGAAATCGCGATTTTGAATTTGCAGCAGTGTGAACCTAGCCTAATAGTGCTGTCATATGTGTTGTATGTTACCGCGCTTTGCTCGAGCATTTTTTTTTTTCACGAAAATGTGTATGCAAGGCAGGCTTAAGAGGAATTAGGACAAATCGCGTCGAGAAAAACTTTGTTTTTTTTCATGACATGAATAACGATCATGTGTACGCAGCATAAAGGTACATTATGTAGGCAGATTTCCTCATTAGTGCCCTGTAGCTTCACACCTGACAGTTAACTATGAAACCACTCCCATTAGACCCACTCTAGACAGAGGCACAGCCAAACACACATGGATTTCTTCAGAATAACAAAAGATAGGAATCTGCATCAAAGTTTGTTATAATCCCTTCAATGTACATAGATCAACCAGAAGGGAATGTTTTTTCTCAACAAAAGTGGAGTTACACTTTAAACAACAACTATCATGCACCTTTCATTCCTATTCTCCCCATCTTTACTCAGATTATGGTGTAAAAACTGTCTTACAGACATTAAAGAATGCTCAATAAAGTTAAATCACAAGAAAAAATCCTACTGTTCATGTACATGATAAGGCCTGGCATGCTACCAAAGATCTAAAGACACATATTCCATATCCTACATTGGGCAAAACGTGTTTAAGGCTTTTTCAAATCTTAAGCTCAAATGAATCCAGTCATGTGTTACCTAAACTTCTAGTTCTCCCACCTCCTCCACCTATTAATGTACGAGGTGAAGAAGAATTTGTGCCTGCGAAATTTTTTGACTGCAAGATTCTCAGAAATAAATGACAGTATTTAGTTCAATGGAAAGGATATATGCTAGAGGAAATGTATTGGGAACTAGAAGAAAATATTCATAGGCTGAAAAGAGCATGTAATCAAAGATATCATCACTAGTGTTGAGCGGAATACACCATATTCGATTTCGCGATATATCACGAATATATAGCCGAATATTCGTGAAATATTCGCTAAAATCGAATATTCGTGATATTTTATAAAAAAAAAAAAAATTGCGAAATTTCGCTAATGCGAATGCGAAATTGATTGCGAAATTTTGACAACTGTGGTAGGAGAACTCTGATTGGCTCTGATGCAAAAGAAGGGCGGAGAAGGTATTCGCGAATATTCGGAAATCGAATATTGGTGATATTTTATCGAAATTTCGCTAATGCGAATGCGAAATTGATTGCAAGATTTTGACAACTCTGATTGGCTCTGATGCAAAAGAAGGGCGGAGAAAGTATTCGCAAATATTCGGAAATCGAATATTGGTGATATTTTATCGAAATTTCGCTAATGCGAATGCGAAATTGATTGCAAGATTTTGACAACTGTGGTAGGAGAACTCTGATTGGCTCTGATGCAAAAGAAGGGCGGAGAAAGTATTCGCGAATATTCGGAAATCGAATATTCGCGATTGCGAATATTCGGCAACATAAAAGGATCGCCTCAGCTTAGCTACTCGGCCCAGGGTCTCTAATCATACCATCAATGCTTTTAGACGTCGATAGGATGTGATCTGTTTTAAAAATAAATTTGAAAAAATACGAATATTCGGAATAGCGAATATTGGCCGCGAAATTCGAGTTATTCGCGAATATTCGAATATGCCATATTCGTAACGAATATTCGAAATGCGAATATTGGTGAGCAACACTAATCATCACAAACCAGATCCAGGTGAGATCCTAGAAAGAGGGGGTATTATCAGGAATGGATCTGAACCAGGGTCTCTACTGTGTCTGGAAGTGGTGTTTCTGACAGAGCCACTAGTCAGTGTTTTTTATTGATATCCAATTTCTTCCTAAACTCTAAACATTTTTTCCCGCCCCTGAACTTCTTATTTAGGCCATGCCCCTGCACTTCCTATTTGCCAGAATAAACAAAATATAAAAAAAGCAGTCAACAATTAGTGAAGAATGATTGCTTGTGGATAAGCTTGGTGAATCACTTCAAACAGTTCTTAATCCAGATATAGAAAGTATCAGGACATGTGGTGTCCCACAATAGAACTTAAACCTCCTCTTTAAGGTAATATAATCCACCACTCTGTGCGATGTAGCAAAACTTTGCGGTGAATACCCGTCATCAGTATGTTATGCACTCACCATATGGCACAGAGTGGTGGATTATATTCCCTTAAAGAGGAGGTTTAAGTTATATTGTGGGTCACCATATGTCCTTTTACCTTCTATATCTGGATAAAGAACTGTTTGCAGTGATTCACCAAGCTTATCCACAAGCAATCTTTTTTCACAAACTATCGACTGCATTTTTTATATTTTGTTTTTTGATCTTTGGACATTCAGGGAAAATGCATAATGAGCTAGTATGCACCGCATACTAGCTCATTATGAAATACTTA
Organism: Rana temporaria; assembly: GCF_905171775.1. Classification (NCBI taxonomy): domain Eukaryota; kingdom Metazoa; phylum Chordata; class Amphibia; order Anura; family Ranidae; genus Rana; species Rana temporaria. Next base: position 222,783,803 of record NC_053489.1, read on the forward strand.
CCTAAGAACGAGGCGTCGGTGTCCCTCCCGGTCCACGCTGAGGCAGCTGACATTTGGCCTCGGTGTGTCTTCCGGGTATCGCGGCTCCAGCGCTGTGAGTGGCTGGAGCCGTGATGTCGTCACTCCCGCGCATGCACGCAGGAGACTTCTTTCCGGCAAGGTCGGGTGGCTGCCGGGCCTTAAGCTGGAAATCCCCTGTGCGCATTGTAAGGGGAATATCTCCTAAACCGTAAAGGTTTAGGAGATATTTTTTTTTCTACAGGTAAGCCTTATTATAGGCTTACCTGTATGTAAAAGTAAAAAAAAAATACTTTACAACCTCTTTAAGAATTGCCATTGTATTTTTTTCCCACCATCTCCCCATATATAAAATGACCAGTCAAAACCAATTCAGTCAGGATTCAAAAAATAAGGGTGGGGAAGAATAGGGAAGGGAAGGACAACTGGGACACAAAGGGGGGGAGAAAAAAAAAGAAAGAGAAGAAAAAGAGGGGGAAAAAAGGGGAGGGTTTTTTTTTTAGAAAGGAGGGAAAAGAAAGAAAGAAAAATATGAGGAATATGAGGAAGAGGGGGAGGGGACTAGATACACTAGGGAAGAGCACTCACATAAGCCACATCCGTATATAGTAGAGACAAGGAAAAACACAAACACCGAAGTGAGTGGTAGTCGGACTTTGAGGCAAGACGGAAGTATGTCTAAAATATATTATGTATTCCAAAAATAGAAAAAGTTATTACAGCATAGATGGAAATTCAATAAAAAACCATATAAATCATTTATTAATTATGAACAAATCCTTTGAAGTCGCCTACGCATTTCGCAGTTGGGCTTCCTCAGGACGAGACAAGAAGGATTTTTTGCGGTATACAAATATTGTTTTCACAATCTGAAACAATATGTATCAAGTTAGTACAGCATAGAGACAATTTTAATGGTTTTACAAACATTGACAACAGAGTTTTAAAACACCCATATATACATATACATACAACATGGTTACATCACCTAACACATCATGGTGGACGTGTCCATCCAAACTAGTTAAGGCATTCCTTGGATAGGTGCCAAAGAAATCGATTTCATTTACTATCGATTGTATCAGAGTAATTGATGATCATCTATTGGGTAGAAAATATATATATATATGTATATATATATCCTTTGTACGATTGCTCCCACACAAGTATAATCTAAATAATTACCTATATATTTTTTCTACACAATAGATGATCATCAATTACTCTGATACAATCGATAGTAAATGAAATCGATTTCTTTGGCACCTATCCAAGGAATGCCTTAACTAGTTTGGATGGACACGTCCACCATGATGTGTTAGGTGATGTAACCATGTTGTATGTATATGTATATATGGGTGTTTTAAAACTCTGTTGTCAATGTTTGTTAAACCATTAAAATTGTCTCTATGTTGTACTAACTTGATACATATTGTTTCAGATTGTGAAAACAATATTTGTATACCGCAAAAAATCCTTCTTGTCTCGTCCTGAGGAAGTCCAATGGCGAAACACGTAGGCGACTTCAAAGGATTTGTTCATAATTAATCAATGATTTATATGTTTTTTTATTAAATTTCCATCTATGCTGTAATAACTTTTTCTATTTTTGTAATAAATAATATATTTTAGACATACTTCCATCTTGCCTCAAAGTCCGACTAACACTCACTTCGGTGTTTGTGTTTTTCCTTGTCTCCAATTCAGTCAGGAGTCTGTGGTACATATTTTCTAATCGCAAACAAAGTTCCCAAAATAGTTGTCAAGATCTGTTCTAGTTAAAAAGCAGTTCAGACTCTCACAAATATTCATGCATTTATGCATAGCTACATGATATGTGTCTGGACAGATGGTTGGGCAAGAAGCTATTAATATAGTCAGTGTAAAAAAAAAAAACTTTATCAAAACGTTGACAATAAAAACACTGCTGTTTGGAACTATCTTCTCTGCAATACATATATGTATACTGTATGTATGTGTATATATATATATATATATATATATATAAATGTGTATATATCTGGGTTTACAATGCAGTAAGCATAATTTATTGCTGTGGTAAGGATTAATCCTTTGCTATGAAATTGTATGGGTTAGTATGTGCTTACACCTTTTTAGTACCTCATGTGTTTTATATAGGTATGAGCCCGATGTTCGAGTCAGGTGTTCGCTTGTTCGCTGAACAACGAACATTATGCGGTGTTCGAGGCAAATTCGAAAGCCGCAGAACACTATTTAAAAGTCTATGGGACATTAACATAAAAAAACAAAAGTGCTAATTTTAAAGGCTTACATGCAAGCTATTACCATAAAAAGTGTTTGGGGACCTGGATCCTGCCCCAGGGGACATGTATTAATGCAAAAAAAAAAGTTTTAAAAATGTCTGTTTTTTTCGGCAGCCGTGATACTTAAAGTGAAACAATAAAAATTAAATATTCCTTTAAATATAATAACAGTCCGGCAGAAAAATGTAATTTCTAAAGGAAGAAAAGTAATTTAAAACTCATTGTGGCTGTAATGAATTGTTGGGTCTTGGCAATAGAGATAAAACTCATTGAAAAAAGTGGCACCCCCCCAGTCCATTACCAGGCTCTTTGGGTCTGGTATGAATATTAAAGGGAACCCCAAACCAAAATTAAAAAAACTAATTGCGTGGGGGTACCCCCAAAATCCATACCAGGCCCTTATCCGAGCATGCAACCAGGCAGGTCGCAGGAAAAGAGGGGGGGACGAGAGAGTGCCCTGCTCCTGAACCGTACCAGGTCACATACCTCCACATATCCTCAACATAGGGGGATGGGTGCTTTGGGGCAGAGGGGCTCTGTGCCCCCCACCCCAAAGCACCTTATCCCCATGTTGATGGGGACAAGGGCCTCTTCCCCACAACCCTTGCTTGGTGGTTGTGGGGGTCTGCGGGCAGGGGAGTTATCAGAATCTGGAAGCCCCCTTTAACAAGGGGACCCTCAGATCCCGCGCCCCCTATGTAAATTGGTAATGGGTACTTCGGGACAAGTCCTTTATTAAGAAATAAAAAAATAAAACTGTCCAGCGATGTCCATTCATCTTCTATCACACCGCCCAACGGACCGAAAACAAAACCACAACAGATCAGCTTCCATGGGAGGATCCCTCCGAGTGATGCTTCTTCTCAGTGACAACTGTTATATAGCTGAGGGCGGGGCCACCCTGTGATGTAAACGGGTGACCCCACCTTCCTCTGACATCACGTGACATCAGAGGGGGTGGGGTTAACCACATTTCAATTTGTGGCTGAACAATTGTAACATTCTTAAAGCAAAGCTGAGTCAATTTTTAATGAAAACACCTTAAAAATGCAAAATGCATGCATGAACAGTTACGAATCTGTTAGTTTTTGTTTTATCCAAATTTTATATAATCCACATGCCATCTTGTAGATTATCCATCCAGTGTATTCTATTTACTTCCTCATCATTAGTCTGAGTTAATGAACTCAGCGTTGCTGTCGGGGGGAAGTGATGTAAATATTGCCTCACAAGAAGTTCTCTGTAGGAACTACTTTCTTTGCTAGGAACTTGGGGTGTACCTGGGTGATTACATCACTGCCCACATGCTTCTTCTCTTCTGCAATTTCATATGCCATGTACCTGGTTTACTGAATGCAGCTTTGCATCAAAAAAGAAAAGCAAACACAGGATTAGCCACATGGGAGAGAAACCACATTGTTCTGTGCAGTGTTGTGTTCTACCCCTTATGCAAATGTAGGAGCAAAAGGACACACTGCACTTAGAGGAAGATGAGGAAATCTTATGATCTCAGAGCTGTGCAACCAGCAGAGATCAAACCAGGAGGTCAGAGAGAATCATAAGTCTGGCTGCTAACCCTTCACAGCAGTTTGGAAAACTATTAAGAAAAAAGTATGTATCAAGGGGGCTCCAGATATTAGGACCTAGCAAATAAAGTCTGCTTTAGAAGGGATAGACATCTTCATACACTTCAGGCCGCACTCAGAGAGACAAAGTGATCTCTAATAATAAACAGATAAACAAACAAAGGTGCCTCTAAGTGCAGAAATAAAAACGTTTTAATATCCCCAAGAGGATTTAAAAACACTTATAAGATAGAGAATGAAAAGGAGCATGTAGTAAGTATATCCAGGTGATGTTCTGATGACACTAAGGTCCCAGTATGTAATACTTCCAGTAGGATCCAGGAAAAAACAGCCGGTGGACGCTGTAGGCTCTGGAAACACAATAATGGGATGCGGGACGAAAACCAGCATGGAATGCAAACAAGAAGTGTGTGATCAGAAAGGGATGCATTTCCGAACTGCTAATTGGTTCCTTCTTCAGCCAATGACCTGTGATTGTGAAGGTCATTGGCTGAAGAAGGAGCCAATTAGCAGTTCCTAAACATGTCCCTTTTTGATGACACACTTCCTGTTCGCGTTCCATGCTGGTTTTCGTCCCACTTCCGCTGATGTCATTTCCGGGCCCCATACTCCACACTGACCCAGACAGTGTTATTGTGTTTCCAGAGCCTGCAGCGTCCACCGGCTGTTTTTTCCTGGATCCTACTGGAAGTCTTACATACTGGGACTGTCCTGTCATTGGAAAACCCCCAGGATACACTTATTACATGCTCCTTTTCATCCTCTATCTTGTAAGTGTTTTTAATCCACTTGGGGATATTAAAAAGCTTTTATTTCTGCACTTATGCCGCGTACACACGATCATTTTTCGGCATGAAAGAAAACATAGTTTTTCAGCATGTTCAAAAAACAACGTTTTTCCAACTTCATCATTAAAAACAATGTTGCCCACACCCCATCGTTTTTAAAAAATGATGAACAAAGCACAGTGACGTACAACACGTACAACAGCACTGTAAAGGGGAAGTTCTATTCGCCTTTGGGCTGCTTTAGCTTATTCCTTGTTATTAAAAGACGATTTGCGCTTTTTTGTCTGTTACAGCGTGATGAATGTGCTTACTCCCTTATGAACGGTAGTTTTACCAGAATGAGCGCTCCCCTCTCATTACTTGCTTCTGAGCATTCGCGGGTTTAAAACGTTGTTTTAGCCCACACACAATAATTTTTTACAACCCGAAAAAAGTAATTTTTTAAAACGGCGTTAAAAAATGCAGCATGTTCGAATTTTTTTTTGTCGTTTTTCAGAAACTGAAAAACGATGTGCAGCCCACACACGATGATTTTAAATGACGTTTTTAAAAACAATGTTTTTTTTAATGCCGAAAAATGATCGTGTGTACGCGGCATTAGAGGCGCCTTTGTTTGTTTATCTGGAAACCTATTAAGAACCCTACAAGATACATGTTTGTGAAAGTGACCATGCACAGATGCATTATTTTTCATTTTCAATTTTAGTATTTAATAGAAAATATTTTAGTTTTGCTTTAACAATACATTTTGTTTAGATCAAATAAATAATGCCCAAAATAGTAGGCGATTTACAATCCCAAAAAAGTAAGGATTAGTCCTATTATCTACACTGTCTAGTTGTGGCTTATTGTCTGCTTCTATGTAGGCCAGTTATTTACAAAGTCTATCTACACTGTGCTTCTGAGAATCATGCAAAGTAAAATGTTGTGTAATAATAGTTCTTAAAAAAATAATAATAACAGTTTTTAGACTTTCTCATGAAAGGATTACCATATATTCTGTACTTTCTGTGTTTAATCACACCACTTAGCTAAAATAACACCCATTATCAGTTCTTTAAATGGTATCATTTACTACAAGCTCTGTACTATGAAGAGAAATGCAACAAATTGTTCACCACCCTACTTAAAGGATATATAGGTTACTTACAGCAAATCCATGGCATAAACATGTATGGTTTGAAGCTTTCTTTTATCACTTGTCAGTCATTGTCACAGTTTCTTTTACTGAAACCATAGATAAGTAAGTTAATCCTCTTCATCAAATATATACAACATTGTATTTATGTATGTATGAAAGCTGAAGGGGCCAGATGGTGCAAGTCCAACATATTCACCATTTTCAGTTTTTAGATGTGTTGAGTTAGGGACAGGCAAATTTTATGTGGTTTAGATATGTTGTAAAATTCTACCCATATTTAATGTGTCATGATTTTCACAATTTATATTATATTTTAAATACAGTTTTGAAGATTTTTATTTTAGTAGCTATCACTATGTCACACGGTAAGGTTGGCATATTTTCTGAATAACTTCTGCAGGAAAATCAGTTTCAAGTTAAGAAGCCTAATACGCATAATATTTTACTGAAAGAATATACAGTAACATAAAAGGGAAATAAAGGAAATTCGGGACTTTAAATGAGGTAACAGGGACCGTTCAAATCCTCTCCTCCATCCTGGTTTTGTGTTAAAAAAGAGAAGAACAAGAGGCGGGACTTTGTATGAGACACATGGGCACAAAGGAATAAATTAGATGTAAAAGGCTTTTTAATTGGTTCAAAGTAAAATCTAGTTAAATAATTACATTCTATGCATTCTGCTCTATGTCAATATTTACATTTCATCCAAATCAAATGTTGCATGATAGTCAACAATAGATAAATATTCCAATAAGGATATATATTTACACATACATGGAATAGTTGATACATATTTTACATACATTACAGTTGATACCTGTACAAATAGATAAATATTTAAAATAAAATAGGTAGAGGGAGGTTAAAGGTAAATTTCAAGGAACGTCCATAAATATTGATGAATGTATACACTTATCGGTAGATATTAGCTCTATGCATTTCAGGCCTTTAGGGCCACTCATCAGGAGCAAAACCGAAGTGATCATCTAAGAAGAAAAAAATTGATTTTATTGGTATGGAAAGTTAATGGAGAACCAGTGGGCCAACACAAAAATGGGAGAGACCCTCCCCCCCACCTAAATGCTTGACCCACATACCTTGCAGATGCGTCTGCACAGTGGCGGTGCAGACGTGAGAGTCGCAGACCATCCAAGAAAAGTCGCACCCGGGAGCTGAGGAGGCATGGCAGGGCGACAACAACCCACACAGAAAGCTCCCCCAGGGGTTGAGGTGTGTAAATGCCAAGCTAGTGTGAGCTGGGTGAGATGATCCCGTACATAGGGGACCCCTGTGATTTAATAAAATGAAAAAACAAATGAAACCAAAAACAAAAACAAAAAAACCCTGAGAATGCTATGAAGTAGTGAAATGTTGAGTGTATGAGTGTATAGAGTGTATTTGTGTTGAAAGAACGTGCAAAGTGTAGAAAAAAAAAGAAAGAAAAGAAAGAGGAGAAGCAAGGGAGGAAATAAGAAAAGGAAAGAAAACAAAAGGTAGAAAGGACAAGTGATGAGTGAGTGGTGAAAATGTAAGGTATACCTATTTGAAATGTAGAGGGGCAAATGTATGCCTGGTGCGTGATATTCCAACTGAGGGGTAGAGTGTCTCTTCCTGTGTGTGGAACCCAGCTGGAGGAGAGTCCCATATGGGAGTGCCGCCATAGCCCAACCCACAACGTCACGCTAACGTAGACAGGGAGGCAGAAAAAGAGGGGGGCCCCATCAGCCAGGCCATCACAGCACCTGGAAAGATGTGCCCAACCACTCAATCCCCCAAGCCGCGATCGGTGGCAAAACAACAGCCGGCAATGCTGCAAGGTATGTGGGTCAAGCATTTAGGTGAGGGGGAGGGTCTCTCCCATTTTTGTGTTGGCCCACTGGTTCTCCATTAACTTTCCATACCAATAAAATCCATTTTTTTCTTCTTAGATGTTCACTTCGGTTTTGCTCCTGATGAGTGGCCCTAAAGGCCTGAAATACATAGAGCTAATATCTACCGATAAGTGTATACATTCATCAATATTTATGGATGTTCCTTGAAATATACCTTTAACCTCCCTCTACCTATTTTATTTTAAATATTTATCTATTTGTACAGGTATCAACTGTAATGTATGTAAAATATGTATCAACTATTTCATGTATGTGTAAATATATATTCTTATTGGAATGTTTATCTATTGTTGACTATCATGCAACATTTGTTTTGGATGAAATGTAAATATTGACATTTATCAGAATGCATAGAATGTAATTATATAACTAGATTTTACTTTGAACCAATTAAAAAGCCTTTTACATCTAATTTTTCTTTCGTGCCAGGCCCGGACTGGGACCAAAAATAGGCCCGGGCATTTTAGACTTAGCAGCCCAGGAGGGGCATTCGCGGGGGGGATGGCGGGATGTGGGGTTCCAGGATGTGTGGATTTGATTACTTTAACTTCGGTTTTAATGGTGGAGTACTGAAAATAGTATGAAGCAGCACAAGATGAGGGTTGCTCTATTCCAGGGGCAACCTTTTGGGCATAGTGTGTGAATAATTGCTTTCAAAGAAATTGAGAGTGCCAGATACATAAAATAAAAAATATAAACTATCAACTTCACACGGAAAGGAACCTTTATAGTTAAGTAAATGCTGTAAACTACTTGAAACAACTAAACTTTGCACCATCACACTTCAGATCAGCCCTAATTCCTGCAAATAACTGGCTTTGTGAATACTGTGTAATAACTGGCTTTGTGACTACTGAAAAGCCTGTTATAAAGTATTAAGCCTTGTAGACACCACTAAACTGAAAAAATGTTCCTCAAATTATATATGCAGTGTATGTGGTATGTGTTTAAGGAATGATTGTATGATATATTTACGTTATTTTTCACGTTTTGTCTATAAATAAAGATTAAAAAAGATAGTTAGAAGTTTTTGAGATAGGACTACCAAATGTTATGAAGAAAAGATAGTTCAGGAGTGTGTTACATAAAGAATGCAGGGCAAAGGAGTGCGCTACATGAAGAATGCAGGGCTCAGCTGATGCCCATCTATGCAGACTCACCAGTGCCTATCTATGCAGCCTCACTAGTGCACAGCAATGCAGCCTCACCAGTGCACAGCAATGCAGCCTAACCAGTGCCCAGCAATGCAGCCTCACCAGTGCTCAGCAATGCAGCCTCACCAGTGCTCAGAAAAAAAAAAAGATACTTAGAAGTTTTTGAGATAGGACTACCAAATTTTATGAAGAACATACAGAGTTCAGGAGTGTGTAACATAAAGAATGCAGGGCTAAAGAGTGCGCTACATGAAGAATGCAGGGCTCAGCTGTGCCCATCTATGCAGCCTCACCAGTGCCCAGCAATGCAGCCTCACCAGTGTCCATCTATGCAGCCTGACCGGTGCTCAGCAATGCAGCTTTACCAGTTCCCATTTATGCAGTCTTACCAGTGCCCAGCAGTGAAACCTCACCAGTGCAAGGTGGAACAATGCCTGTTCTGCTGTGTTTCCCTGAATGGTGCTGCTTACCATGCATGCATGGCTCATGGGTTTTGCACAGTTGCAGTCCAGGATCCACATCATGGCAATGCCGAGTTATTGCCATGACGTGGACACTGGCACCGACCATTGGACAAACTTTGAGTTGTTTGGAGGTAAGGAATCCTATTGAAATGATTGGGATTCCCTACACATGATGCGTGAAAAATATGCCCATGTTTGGTCACACCTGTATGTGTGAACTGAGCCTGTAAGTAAATGCAAAAAAACAATCCTTCATAAACAGAAATGATTCACTAAATGAATAAGTGTTCATATAATAGTGCTATCATGCAGGTAGCTGTGAACACTGTGCTCTGCTGTTTATTATTAGTTTGTGTGGTGAGTTTATACTTTTCACTGTATAACGTTTTGATAACACAGGGTTAAATTAAAGGGTCATAAATTAAGTTCACAGTATGTGGACATACGGACTGATTGGGGGAGGCTTATACAGAGGCTTATACAGTGATATCTGCTTGCTTGAGAGATGTGTCAGCTATGGGGGAGAGACTGCAAACTTAGCAGCCCCCCAGACACACACACATTCGCCTGCTGTTTCGACTCCTGAAGTGTCTCATGTCCTGTCCCGGCCGACAATAATCAGCTTATCTTCACAAACTTTTCACAGTTCAGCTCAACTCCCTTGTGTCAGCAGCATTATCTGGGCTCCGGCTTCTCTCAGAAGGGCACTGGAGATCAAGGTGAGGTGAAGGGGGGAGGATCGGAGTGCAGGAGGGTGCAGAGCGAGCTTGCTGAAGACCGCTGGGGGAGATAGAAAGCAAAGGATACTCAGATCTTCTGTACACCGTCTGTCATGTGTTTAGGAGCAATGATGCTACTGTCCCCACAACCCGGATACCAGACTGAGCTGTAGTGGGACTTGGTAGGCGGAGAATGCCTCCACTCCTCCCACCACCACCAACATATCCGGGAAATTAGTGGCCGGCCCTGCATATCGGAATCTGCGGCTAACCCTGCATGTCCCAGCCAGTCCTGCTTTCTGGCTGGGACATTGTTCTTCTCTTTTTTAACATTAAACAGGGATGGCGGAGGGGATTTGAACAGCCCCTGTTACCTCATTTAAAGTCCCAAATTTCCTTTATTTCCCTTTTATGTTATTGATTAGGGATGGAGACACATGGTCGCACTAATATATTTATGATTTTATTATACATGGTTGTTTTACAGTTGACCCCATACTCAGTCTCTAATTTTTCTTTCCCCAAACTTTTTCCTTATAGATAAATTAGTTTATGGTTAGGTTCTCTTAACATTTTTATTTTGCAGGCATCTGCACACTGCTGGTCTTGTCCGTGGATTTTGTTGGGCCCCGCCTTGACTGCCGCTTCCGGGAGCTGCGAGGCGCACTGGTGACCTCCTCTATGTTCTAGCCTGGGGTGGGCAGGTTTTTTTCGCCACTGCGCATCGACGCCACGCACTACACGCCGGACATATGGCGTCCATGTGACGTGGCATTACCGGCTGTTGTTTTGCCACCGATCGCGGCTTGGGGGATTGAGTGGTTGGGCACATCTTTCCAGGTGCTGTGATGGCATGGCTGATGGGGCCCTCCTCTTTTCCTGCCTCCCTGTCTGCGTCAGCGTGACATTGGGGGTTGGGCTATGGTGACACTCCCCATATGGGCCTCTCCTCCAGCTGGGTTCCACACACAGGAAGAGACACTCTACCCCTCAGTTGGAATATTACGCACTAGGCATACATTTGCCCCTCTATAATTTAAATAGGTATACCTTGAATTCTCACCACTCACTTGTCCTTTCTACCTTTTGTTCTCTTTCCTTTTCTTAGTTAGTTGCTTCTCCTCTTTCTTTTCTTTCCTTTTTCTACACTTTGCACTTTCTTTCAACACAAATACACTCTATACACTCATACACTCAACATTTCACTACTTCATAGCATTCTCGGGGTTTTTTTGTTTTTGTTTTTGGTTTCATTTGTTGTTTCATTTTATTAATTCACAGGGGTCCCCATATGTACGGGATCATCTCACCCAGCTCACACTAGCTTGGCATTTACACACTTCAACCCCTGGGGGAGCCTTCTGTGTGTGTTGTTGTCGCCCTGCCATGCCTCCTCAGCTCCCGGGTGTGACTTTTCTTGGCTAGTCTGCGACTCTCACGGCTGCACCGCCACTGTGCAGATGCATCTGCAAGGTATGTGGGTCAAGCATTTAGGTGGGGGGGAGGGTCTCTCCCATTTTTGTGTTGGCCCACTGGTTCTCCATTAACTTTCCATACCAATAAAATCATTTTTTTTCTTCTTAGATGATCACTTTGGTTTTGCTCCTGATGAGTGGCCCTAAAGGCCTGAAATGCATAGAGCTAATATCTACCGATAAGTGTATACATTCATCAATATTTATGGACGTTCCTTGAAATATACCTTTAACCTCCCTCTACCTATTTTATTTTAAATATTTATCTATTTGTACAGGTATCAACTGTAATGTATGTAAAATATGTATCAACTATTCCATGTATGTGTAAATATATATCCTTATTGGAATATTTATCTATTGTTGACTATCATGCAACATTTGGTTTGGATGAAATGTAAATATTGACATATAGAAGATTGCATAGAATGTAATTATATAACTAGATTTTACTTTGAACCAATTAAAAAGCCTTTTACATCTAATTTATTCCTTTGTGCCCATGTGTCTCATACAAAGTCCCGCCTCTTGTTCTTCTCTTTTTTATACAGTAACATAGCCCCAGCTATGTGTATACTCCCACCCCCACATACATATTATGGAAATTAGGACATTTAGACATTGAACTAATGTTAATGTTAAATCCACCAGTCTATAATAAATGCTGTGTCCTACCTGAGACTGCTTTATTTTACTGTAATGCCGCGTACACACCATCACTTTATGTGATGAAAAAAAATGACGTTTTTAAAAACGTCACTTTAATTGACTGTGTGTGGGGGAAAACGTCGTTTTATGTCTTGTAAAAAACGACCAAAAAAAATTAAAGCATGCTTCAATTTTATGTGTCGTTTTTCAAAAGTGCACTTTTTACTTCACAGAAATTGACCGTGTGTAGCAAAAAACGTCGTTTTCTAAGACGTTTTTTCATCCACGCATGCCCAGAAGCTACTTATGAAGCAAGCTTCAATGGTAAAACGTGGTGGAACGTAACCTCACTTTGCAAGATCATTGTGAGAAAACGATGGTGTGTAGGCAACTTCGTCTTTGAAAATGGAAGTTTCAAAAACGTCATTTTTTACTTCACAGAAAGTGTCGTTTTTTTTTCATCACATAAAGTGATGGTGTGTATGCGGCATAAAAAGCAGGGATTCCTAAAAGTAGTGAAACTGACCTCAATGGGTTTATTTTTGGGCCTGTGCAAGGAATTGATAAAATATCTGTGGTCAAAGGGGAGGTCAGTGTGTGTGAGAGAGTCAATATTTTGTTGATAAATTATCAAAGGTCAATTGGGTTAAATTAATTTTTTTAAGTCTCTGTAGAGCTCCATGCCAGTCCCTCGTTCTGAAGGTGAGGTTGAGAGTGCTGAGACAGTGATACCCAAGTTTGAATACACCCGCGAGAGCACCCTCTACCAGCATGTTGAATTCCATGAGGTAGAGAAGAAATATGAGAAAGAGGGTTGGGGGTGCTAGTAGTAAGGAGGAGAGTTAGGGTGCTTTTAGTACCCTGTTGAGGTGATGGGTTGTGTTCGGAATTGTGGGTAATCTTACAAACGGTTGGGATCCTAGACCCTCCATGCAGCCTGCCCAGATGCAGATGCTTAAAGCGGAGGTTCACCCTTAGAGAGCACATTTTCCCCTTAGATTAATGCTCGTTTTGTCTAGGGGAATCGGCTAGTTGTTTTAAAATATGATCCGTACTTACCGTTTACGAGATGCATCCTCTCCGTCGCTTCCGGGTATGGGCTGCGGGAATGGGTGTTCCTTCTTGATTGACAGTCTTCCGAGAGGCTTCCGACGGTCGCATCCATCGCGTCACGATTTTCCGAAAGAAGCCGAACGTCGGTGCGCAGGCGCAGTATAGAGCCGCACCGACGTTCGGCTTCTTTCGGCTTCTTTCGGCTACGAGTGACGCGATGGATGCGACCGTCGGAAGCCTCTCGGAAGACTGTCAATCAAGAAGGAACGCCCGCTCCCGAAGACCCATACCCGGAAGCGACGGAAGAAGATGCATCTCGAAAACGGGTAAGTACGGATCATATTTTAAAACAAATAGCCGATTCCCCTAGACCAAACGAGCAGGAATCTAAGGGGAAAAGGGCAAAAATTTAATAAATGGGTGAACTCCCGCTTTACAGGGAGTGCAGAATTATTAGGCAAATGAGTATTTTGACCACATCATCCTCTTTATGCATGTTGTCTTACTCCAAGCTGTATAGGCTCGAAAGCCTACTACCAATTAAGCATATTAGGTGATGTGCATCTCTGTAATGAGAAGGTGTGTGGTCTAATGACATCAACACCCTATATCAGGTGTGCAGAATTATTAGTCAACTTCCTTTCCTTTGGCAAAATGGGTCAAAAGAAGGACTTGACAGGCTCAGAAAAGTCAAAAATAGTGAGATATCTTGCAGAGGGATGCAGCACTCTTAAAATTGCGAAGCTTCTGAAGCGTGATCATCGAACAATCAAGCGTTTCATTCAAAATAGTCAACAGGGTCGCAAGAAGCGTGTGGAAAAACCAAGGCGCAAAATAACTGCCCATGAACTGAGAAAAGTCAAGCGTGCAGCTGCCAAGATGCCACTTGCCACCAGTTTGGCCATATTTCAGAGCTGCAACATCACTGGAGTGCCCAAAAGCACAAGGTGTGCAATACTCAGAGACATGGCCAAGGTAAGAAAGGCTGAAAGACGATGACCACTGAACAAGACACACAAGCTGAAACGTCAAGACTGGGCCAAGAAATATCTCAAGACTGATTTTTCTAAGGTTTTATGGACTGATGAAATGAGAGTGAGTCTTGATGGGCCAGATGGATGGGCCCGTGGCTGGATTGGTAAAGGGCAGAGAGCTCCAGTCCAACTCAGACGCCAGCAAGGTGGAGGTGGAGTACTGGTTTGGGCTGGTATCATCAAAGATGAGCTTGTGGGGCCTTTTCGGGTTGAGGATGGAGTCAAGCTCAACTCCCAGTCCTACTGGCAGTTTCTGGAAGACACCTTCTTCAAGCAGTGGTACAGGAAGAAGTCTGCATCCTTCAAGAAAAACATGATTTTCATGCAGGACAATGCTCCATCACACGCGTCCAAGTACTCCACAGCGTGGCTGGCAAGAAAGGGTATAAAAGAAGAAAAACTAATGACATGACCTCCTTGTTCACCTGATCTGAACACCATTGAGAACCTGTGGTCCATCATCAAATGTGAGATTTACAAGGAGGGAAAACAGTACACCTCTCTGAACAGTGTCTGGGAGGCTGTGGTTGCTGCTGCACGCAATGTTGATGGTGAACAGATCAAAACACTGACAGAATCCATGGATGGCAGGCTTTTGAGTGTCCTTGCAAAGAAAGGTGGCTATATTGGTCACTGATTTGTTTTTGTTTTGTTTTTGAATGTCATAAATGTATATTTGTCAATGTTGAGATGTTATATTGGTTTCACTGGTAAAAATAAATAATTGAAATGGGTATATATATTTTTTTTGTTAAGTTGCCTAATAATTCTGCACAGTAATAGTCACCTGCACACACAGATATCCCCCTAAAATAGCTAAAACTAAAAACAAACTAAAAACTACTTCCAAAAATATTCAGCTTTGATATTAATGAGTTTTTTGGGTTCATTGAGAACATGGTTGTTGTTCAATAATAAAATGAATCCTCAAAAATACAACTTGCCTAATAATTCTGCACTCCCTGTAAGGTGCCGTATCTTTATTAGACCTCTAGATAATATGTGTCTATAAAAGGAAGTGTAACATTTGTCAGAAATACTGAAAACCCACTAAAGGAATACATCCTATATTTGGAATCTTGTTTTAACCTTTAAAAATCACAGTGGTGTAGTGGTTAGCACATTTGCCTAGCGGTTCAAATCCCAACCACCACACCACCCGCCCAGAGCCTGCATGCTCTCCCTGTGCCCGCCTGGGTTTCCTCCAGGCACTCTGGTCCCCTCCCACACTCCAAAGACACACTGGTAGGCCAACTGGATGCTGTCCAAACAGGCCCCAGCACGTGCATAGAGGGATGTTATAGATGAAGCACTCAGTAGCCAGCTATAGTGTCTGACCACCTGTGTTGGGGTAGACGTGACACTTACCTTCCAATCAGTTTGCAATAAATTCTTTAAAACTGCATTCATGAGTGGACTTGCATTCCCCTGCAAGACAAGGTAAGTAATATACCTGGGGACAATGTAATCTCAAAGATTAAGGAAATTAGCTGTAATTCCCACTTAGAGTTTTGAAGATGCTCACAGTCACTGTTACTCTGGTGCTACACTGTGTGTGAATGCAAGAGAGGGTTAGCTTACATACCAAGACCAACACCAAGAGAGTGTTATCTCACATACAAGCCCCCCACTCCCACCCCCCCTTTTCCCCCTCAAAACAACCTTACAGCTAACATCCACTTTGCAGCGTGAACATGCATTTTACTTAGTCGAAAGCCTCTGTGCCTTAAGTATATAAACCACCCAGGACTCAACACGCACTTTCAATACGCAACAGGATGAGTAAATGTATCATGAATGTATTGTAAATGTATAACAACCTTGTGGACTTTTCAGAAGACACTTACAATTATAAATGAGAAGCAGATAAAACTTAAAGATATGAAAATGAATATAATAATTAGGTACTTATCATAGTATCTATTTTTCTTATCCAGTTTAATGTGTTCTATTTTAGGGCCCATGTGTGCATTGTAAGAGAAAAACATTTCTGGGGACACCTTCATTTCTAAATTAAAGAATAAAAGTGTTATAATGTTAAGTGTAAAATGACGTCTGTTTTTCTGGTTTATATTTAAATAATTACAGTATTGGTAAGCGAGACAGAAATTGGAGCTGTACCAGTATGAATTAGTAAAAGAAAAAATCACCTGCATGTACTAGACTTGATTAATCCCATGTGCTTCTGCCTGAACTACTTTGCCTGTTTAGAATTTTGTTGTTCTTTGTTTCTAGGACAACGCACTTGTGTGTAATTCCAGATCACATATTTTTGGTTTGGAATGCACTCAGACATACTGTAGTTGATCTTTGGTAAAAATCTATGTATGCCACAGAGAAATACCACAACTTCTGAAGCAGAACATGCTTATCAAGTGTAAAAATATGTACCTTTCTCAAATACATTTTTGATTATGTTTTTCCTGTGTTTTTCCTCTGTGAAATGTTTTCCTTGAAATTCAGTAGCTCAGAGGCAAATTCTGAATTTGCATCAACATGTGTCTTAAAGCATTAGGGCAGGAATACATAAGACCCTATTTAATCCAGTTTTGTGGTTAATAAAAACACTTAAAATGGGCAGACTCACCCCTTTTTATGTGTTCCAGTGACCAGTGCCACTGAGACAGAAAGTGAAGGAAAACCCAGAATTTTAAAGTTGTCAGAACAAGTGAGCTAAAATCATCAACAAAAGTTCAGTGACAACTGTTAAATTGAGTCAAGCTCAGGTGTGTTTGGATCCTTGTCTGAACCCACCTTAGCTATCCAAACGGCAGGCTGTCACTGCACAAAGCCAATCATAAGCTGTTGAGGGCATTCCTTGCCCCACAACCGCTCATTTATAAGGGGCGCATATACATGTGGCTGCTGGGAGGGTGTCAGGTCACCTGTGGCCAGGTGACAAGTGCACCCCGTTGGGGTCAGGGATGCACCAAAGGGTAGTAAAACCTATGGCCGACTGCTGCGATTAGAGAGGAAGCGTGAACCCAAGATCGCCCAGGGTGCGGAGTCTAAGACCCAGCTTTGTGTTCACCAGAGCCTCTTGTGGTGAGAATGGCCTTCGCCACAGCTGGATCCAGGTCGCGACCCCTGGGATCCCCTAGGTCACGCTCCGCGAGAGGGGAAGGAGCAAGCAGGACAAGCGGTAGTGATGGGTAAGCCAAGGTCAGGGCAACAGGCAGACAAGGGTAACCGAGGGACAGGCAAAAGGTCAGGATCACAGGCAAACAGGAGAAGTAAGGGACGAGCCAAAAACGGTACACAGGAAGATAATCATAGCACACTGCAGACAGGAACTAAAGCTAACAACACGGTTGAACAGCAAAGCAGACTAGCAGTGCGGTGGTTAATATAGGCTTCCTGGGATGGCCTAGGGTGGAGCAATACAGGGAGGAAGGTATTAAAAGTCAGTCAGAAGGAGGGTCGGGCCTCTAATGAACACATGGAGATCAGGTAAGCTGCCAGACTTTATTGCATATCCATGACAGAGGGGAATGTATTGGACATTATAATTGGCTTTGTGCAGTGACAGCTTCCTTGTGGGATAGCTCAGGTGAGTTTGGACTAAAATCCAAACCCACCCGAGCTTCATTCAACTAGTGAAAATGCTTTGCATAAAGTTTTCTGGGGATAGAAATAAGGCATTAGAGGCCCAAGGGAAGAAAGGAACATAAAACATTCAATAAAAAATATTTAATACCTGAAATGAAACAGAACAAATAAAATAATTTCATATTTGAGTACAACATTTCCTGCAAATATATTACATTCATAGTCCCCTCAAGGCTATATATTTAATAAGCTGCTTGCTGAAATTTGTTGCATGGCAAATAATTGCTTATTAATTGAAGCCCTGGTCTTTATCTCCAATGAGCATTGAACTGCACACAATTTAATCATCACTGTGAAGTTAATCTTTTAAATCATGTTAATTTTTCCAATAAAATTATAAATGCATACAGAGTAGAACTTGCTGCAATATAGTGTGGAGATTTCAGCCAACTGTGGAATTAAAATACAATTTTCTATGTCCTTAGACCGCTGAAGACAATATACATATTTTAGGATATTTACACACACAGTCCTTCAATATAACCACAAATGATTAATCATGGATTTAACATAATTGCTATAGAATACAGTAAGAGGAAATATAAAAATTAGAACAACTGAACTGTGACATAGTACAAATGGTAGAGTTGTTGGTAGTTGTAGAAAGTAAGGTCTATGAATTTCCATGGCAGGTAAAAAATGTGCCTATGCCTAACTATCCCTTAAAGGCTAAGTTCACCTTTTTTTTTTTTAAATGTATAAATGCATATATTTTAGATTTTTTTCACAAGTGCCTGCAGAGCACTGAACCCACAGACAGTAGATTGCATGTACAATATCAGACTCCTGCAGACAGTTTGAAAGCTGCAGGCCGTGTCAATAAACTTCAAGGGTGCTCATCAGTGCCCTCACAGTAAATTGAGAACTACAAGCTGTCAGTCGCCCCAACTTTGAAAAATGAAAGCAGGTGCAGGGAGAGGAACCCCCACCCAGTGTCATGAGAGGGAGGGTGGGGGAGCTGGAGCATGTTTCATGTTACACTCTAAATATGGGTACAAAATGTAGCATGCTTCAAAAGGTGAACTTAGCCTTTAAAACTGGTCTCCAGTATGCATCAGTCTGTTTTTCACACTTCCTGCTGCCTAATATGCAGATGTCTGTCTTTATTGTAATAGCAATCTTACCTTTTATGCCTTAAAACTGCCTAAAAAATTGGTCACAATCATCCATGCTTTATTTTAATCCTGCTGTGCACTGGCTGGTAGAAGAAATCAGGTGGAACCAGAACATCACAAACATAATATGCAGAATTACAATGACTGATGTTTTGCCACCATGATACCTATCTAAGTTAATTCACAAAGAATTAATCGTAAACAGTGCATAGATGATGTGTATTATGTGTATTTACAGTTCAAATCACACTGCAAAACATTATGCAATATGCTAATCTGTACCTCGTTTCCATGCTCCCTTCTGCTCTTTTGTATAAGTTAATAATGCAATAGTTGTACGCATTGAGCCCAGGAAAAGCTCCATACGACATCCATTTTGTTCAGGTCTCAGCCATGTTTGTCATAATAGCCAGTGATCTTAAACCACTCTCTCCTCCTTCAATTCATGGAGTCTGTAGGCTTAACTTTGACACACTTTAAAAGAGCACGTTATCTCAATTTTGGGACTGCAGAGCTGTAAAAAAAAGCAAATTTTTATGTGGCACGAGTTTCTGCTGACCAGACCTAGGAACACATAGCCTGTACCATAAAATGTCTACCCAGAAGGTAGTCAGGCATAGGGCGACCTCTCCGAGACCTCTGCCCACTTCACAACTTAATAAAATCCACACAATTCATGAAATCAAAACAGGACCGAGACACATTAATATTAAGCATATGTTTGAATGGGAGATATCATCCCCAAAAAATTGAGGGCATACATGACTAGGCTATCACATACAGAGGGTGAGACAGCAGTCAGATACCTCCTGGGTAACAGGCCCATCCGAAATACTCTATTTGGTATCACTGGACATTACATTTAATGCTAAACAATAATGTAGAGTGCTACTGTATAGTATAAATCCTCTATGCATACCTGGTGACAGTATGTGTTACAGAAGTTTATTTTAAAATCATAGTTGATGGTAGTGCTAATATTGTGAAGGGTTGATAGGTCCTAAGCTATCTGGTGTCAGTTTGGAGTTTAAAAGGTTAATTGCTCAATAAACTTAAGCCAGTGACAATTACTGTCATGCTTCTGACACCTAGATTGTGGTCCTGCAAGCTGGAAAATCTTTATGCAGGGTGCAGCTGAGAGTGGCATTGTTACGTAAGTGTCAGCATGGTGTGAGATTGGCCAGTCCTTTGTAACGGGATGGTGAGGAGGGCAGGGATCTCATATCCATGTTAGTCAGAGATAATACTGCATGCACTAATATATTAATATATATATATATATATATATATATATATATATATATATATATATATATATATATATATATATATATATATAATTTAAATATACTAATATAATACTGCATACACTAATGTAATAAAACACACAGAAAGTAATTTGTTCTCATCGCAAAACACCACTGCATATACACACATAGAGCACAATATTGAAATATAATACTTCCAGGCCTGGATTTCCTTCATTGGAACCCGTAGGCACACAACCATGCTGCCTAAAGCCTCAGTCGTCTGCTAGGATCACACCTTTAACATATAACATTTCTTATTTTATTTTATTTGCTTAGAGTATTGTGACACTGTTTGAATAGGTTTACACAAGATGACTATGTTTCAACTAATGATGCAGGGTACACAAAGATAAGAAAAATAAATTGTCTCTGTTGTCTATAGACACAGGGCTAGGGTTCCCAATAGCAATATCTAGCCTTGATCACTCAAGTGTGTCTTCTCCAAGGACTTTTTCACACATGCAGCAATATTTTCTACCCTCTGAAAAGTGATCATATTTTTCAGAAAGTGGTATAGCAGCATCTGGCAGGCATTTAGGAGGTAATCCTGAGACCTCCTGTGTGTCCGCTTTTCAGTTTTTTTCAGGGGGATTTTGTATTTAAATACTACACTACAACCACAAACGTTTGGCTCATGGGTGAGGCATGCTCTCACTGGCAAGTTTTACAGGCAGAGCCATGTGTCAAACTCTGCAGGCCAAGGAAAAATTACCACAACCATAGACTGTATACAGCCCTATCTGTATTTACCCCTACCTGATTTTTTTTCCATATTTGTCACACTTAAATGATTCAGATCACCAAACAAATTTTAATATTACACAAAGATAACCCAAGTAAATAGAAAATGCAGTTTTTAAATGATAATTTCATTTATTAAGGGAAAAAGCTTTCCAAATCTGCCTGGCCCTATGCGAAAAAGTAATTGGCCACTCCTTGTAAAATTATGAATAAACTGTGATTAACCACATGTTTTAGAAAGCTGAGCTGAATTTCATTTACCACACCTGGACCTGATTACTGCCAGACCTGTTGAATCAAGAAATCACTTAAATAGGAAGCTGTCTGACAAAGGGAAGCACGCTAAAACATGTAAAAAACAACAGATAATGTTGCAATCTAAAGAAATTCAAGAACAAAGAAACAAAGTATCTGACATGTCTAGAAAGGGTTACAAAGCCATTTCTAAAGCTTTGGAACTCCAGCGAACCATGGTGAAAGCCATTATACACAAATGGAGAACACGTGGAACAGTGGTGAACCTTCCCAGGAGTTACCGACCTACTAAAATTACTCCAAGAGCAGAATAATGACTCATCCAGGAGGTCATATAAACCTTACTTGCCTCAGTTAAGGTCAGTGTTTATTAATCAACAATAAGAAAGAGACTGGGCAAAAAAGGCATCCATTGGAGAGTTCCAAGAGTTTCAAGGTGAAAGCCACTGCTGACCAAAAAGAAAACATGTTGACTATCCCCAAGACTTAGGGGCAAATATTCTGTGGACCGATAAGCCAAAAGTTGAACATTTTGAAAGGTGTGCGTCCCGATACATCTGGTATAAAACAAACACAACATTTCCTAAAAAGAACATCATATTAACATGCTTTAGGACCTGGATGACTTACCATAATTGATGGAATCATGACGTCTTCGCTCTACTAGAAAATCCTGAAAGAGAATGTCTGGCCATCAGTTTGTGACCTCAAGCTCATGCACACTTGGGTTATGAAGCAGGATGATGATACAAAACAAACCAGCAAATCCACCTCTAAATGGTTCCAAAAATTTAAGCATGTTGGAGTGGCGTAGTCAAAATCCAATTGAGATTCTGTTGCATGACCTTAAACAGGCAATTTATGCTCAAAAATCCTCCAAAGTGGCTAAATTAAAACAATTCAGCAAAGAAGAGTGGGCCAAAATCCTCTACAGCGATGTGAAAGACCTATTGCCATTGGTTGTTATCGCAAATGCTTCATTGCCGTTGTTGTCCCCAAGGGTGACACAACCATTTATTAGGTTTAGGGGGCAATTACCTTTCACATAGGGCCAGGCAGGTTTGGACAGCTTTTTTCCCCTTAATAAATTAAATCATTATTTAAAAAACTGCATTTTGTATTTACTCGGGTTATCTTTGTGTAATATTAAAATCTGTTTGATGATCTGAAACATTTAAGTGTGACAAATATGGAAAAATAACAAATCTGCAAAGGGCAAATACCTTTTCACAGTACTGTTCAGCTAGTTGGCTTATGACACATCTTAGTTTCAATCCAACACTTCAAAACCATTTTGGCCAAATGTAAAAAAGGACCTCTAAAATAAAATAATAAAATTACAATATAATTGTTATTATTGGATTCATTTAAAATAGTCAACAGCCTTTTGTTTATTAGCAACCATCTAAAGTCATGATAAGCTAGCATAGCAGCAAAATGTCCCTGAAAATGATGCTATGATGTTGAGATTAATGTAGATGAGAATTTATCTTGAATGTTTTGTGAGAGATAAAAAATGTGTGCACCACTTTTATTTTATTTGTTATTTGTTTATGTCCAGCTGGCATATAAAAACAGATCATGCTCTATGTACCCAATTAACAACACTTGTATTGAAGAAAAACATATATTCTAAGTTATTCTACCCCTCACCTCCATATCATGCATAATTGCCATTACCAGTGTTCATCATGCAGCTTTGCCCTTCCTTCTAAATAACAACCATGTATTCATATTATTCTGCAAGTCATGGAATGTCAGTATTGTTGTAGTGGAATATTGCCACTGTTATGTCACAGTCATGGAATGTCAGCATCGTGATGTGAGTGCCTACAGGGCATGTTTCGTTCTAGAGATAACATCTACAGTAATGGTACAGAGAAAAGATGGTCTAGGAGTAAAAATACAGCACTGGTATATAGAGCATGTCAGCCACACTTCTGTAAATGACAATTTTTTATCAAGATAAAACTGCTACTGAGGATATGAAAGCTAATCACTTTAAAAGGACATTATTGGTGATTTGGTCAATCTCTACCAGAAACTGAAAAAATTAGTCTAGGTGGCCCTTAACAATCTTCCCCAAAGCTTTCTAGTGCTATGGCTTTAGAGGTGCAGTCCTTGTTTTAAACTTATTTAACTACTGTAACATGGGGGGTCATTAGCTCTAGTGATATATGCATTTTCAAGTGGTTCACATCAGTCAGGAACTATATTTTAAGGGCCTGGCAGCCCATGTTTATTTAAAAAGGCAAAACACAAAGCAAAAGTCTAACATATAATGTTCCCCACACAGGGGTTCTTCTCCAGTAAAAGTGCACATGAAAATACTAGCCCACCTGGCTCTCTCTTTAGCAGTACCTCTGCTCTTTTCACTGGTCACACAGACCACAGGTTGTTCAGAGTGGACGGCTTAACACTAATTCACACACCCCGTCTAATGTGGACATCTTCACACTAATTTTCACAGCTCCTCTGGCCTCAGTCCTCAGGCCATTTACTGTCTCTTGAAGACACACCGGCTTTGGCTGCCACATGCAGCCTCACTGACTCCTGGAGACCTCCTGTCTCCCTTGGGTGGAGCAGTCTCCAACTGGGAGCCTTGAGGTATTTCTAAACCTCAATTATAAGGGCTGTGTGCACCTGAGCACACACTCTGCTGGTCCTCCACACAATCCGGACACAGGGTTGGATATTCCATCTCACCCAAGACCCTATGCAATCTCCACACTACAGAGCCCCAACCAGGTATATCAAAACCTGGACAAAGCTGAAAAAGCAGTTTTCTCCACTCCACATCTACATTCTGTAGTCCTGTATGGAGTCAATGTACACACTCTGGGCCAGATTCTCAAAGGGCTTACGACGGCGCAACGCCATTTGTAAGTCCTAATCTGGCCCGGCGTATCTATGCGACTCATTCTTAGAATCAGTTACGCATAGATATCCATTAGATCTGACAGGCGTAAGGCTCTTACGCTGTCAGATCTTAGATGCATTTTCCCGCCGCTAGGTGTCGCCAACGTTGTTTTCCCCGTCGTCTATGCAAATTAGCTATTTACGCGAGATTCCCAAACATACGCGCAGTCGACGCAGTGAATTTACGAGCTTTTGCGAAGCGTAAAGTTGCCCCTGCTATATGAGGGGCAACCAATGTTAAGTATGGCCTTCGTTCCCGCGTCGAAATTTAAAAAAGTACGTCGTTTGCGTAAGTCGTCCGTGAATGGCGCTGGATGCCATTTACGTTAACGTCTAAACCAATGACGTCCTTGCGACGTCATTTAGCGCAATCCACGTCGCATGCGCAGTACGATCGGTGCGGGAATGCACCTAATTTAAATGATCCACGCCCCCTACCTGGATCATGTGAACCAAGCACTTGCCCGTAAAACTTGCGGCCGCGTAACATAAACGAGATACGTTACGGCCGCATAGTTTAACGCCGATCTACGAGAATCTGGCCCAATATGTCTTTTAACTGCCCAATTTCATAAGGACAGCGTCTTGTACTGTCACACTATCTAAAGTGTTGATATTTCTCATAAATTAATGAATATCTGTATTACTTCCTTTTTTTTTGCACACTGTGGGCCAGATCCACAAAGAGCCGGCGTAACGTAAAAATTCCCATTTAAGTTACACTGCCTTAAAATTTCTACCTAAGTGCCCGATCCACACAAAGCAATTACCTAGAAATTTCCGGGTGTGTACCTTAAATTCCGCCGGCGCAAGGCGTTCCTCTTCAAATGAGGGCGATTCCCATTTAAATTAGGCGCGCTCCCACGCCGGCCGTACTGCGCATGCTCGTGACGTCATTTTCCCGACGTGCATAGCGCGAAATTACGTTACGCTGAGCTTTGTGGATCGCGACGGGTCAATAAAGTTGCGTCGGGAAAAAAAAAGATACGGCGAAAAAAAAAAATTTAAAACAACAAAAAAAAACGCGTCGCTGGACAGAAGGGTCTGCTTTTACAAGGAATAAACAGTTTACACTTTGTAAAAGCAGCCCTAATTTTACGATTGCAAACTAAAACTTACGGAGAAAAAACGAAGCTGAAAAGCTTTGTGGATCTCCGTAAGTGCTAATTTGCATACCCGAGGCGGCATTTCGACGCAAAATGCCCCCAGCGGCGGATGCGGTACTGCATCCTAAGATCCGGCAGTGTAAGTCCCTTACACATGTCGGATCTTCTGTCTATCTCTTGGAAACTGATTCTGTGGATCAGTTCCAAAGATAGAAACAGGGATACGATGGCGTATCAGTAGATACGCCGGTGTATTCCTTTTGAGGATCTGGCCCTGTATATCTGGAACAATCAGAATTGTTTTAAATTATGAAACCTAATACCAGCAAACAAATCAATTGCTGTCCTGGGGAAGTGAGGGGAAAATTTCTCTAAGCCCTCGTAAACACGGCCGGACTTTCCGTGAAAAAAAGTCAGACAGGCTTTTTTTCTTGGAAAGTCTGGCCGTGTGTAGCCTCCATCTAATTTTTTTTGTCGGAGGTCCAACAGACCTTAGATAGAGAACCTGTTCTCTATCTTTCCGTCGGATTTCCGACGAACTCACGGCGGACTTTTGCATGGTCAAAAGTCCGACCGTATGTACGAGGCATAAAGGGACACAGATGGTAATAAAATAAAATAAATACTCTTACCCCTCCCCATTCAATTCAGAGTGAAATGAAAAAAAAAATAAAGGCTAGTTCTGGGTTTCAGCTTATTAGGCCATCTATGTGTATTTCACACCTTGTGAAATGTCATAATATAATGTATGTCAAAAAGAGTTAATAAAGAGTCAGCCTGGATTTGTAGGAGAACATAGCTAAGAACTAGGTAAGAGCGGTGTAGTGATGGGCATTTTAATTATAATTTTTTATCAACTGATATTATTGCTGTTATCATGTTATGTACACTATAGTTTATTGTATACATTGCAACTTGATTGCTGACTGAAACCCATAGCTCTGCTCAAGAATCACTTCCCTTATGATATATGGACAATCTGGGTGCTGGCTTCTAAAGCCTGTCTCCACTCTCCTTTAAAGATATAAAAACATATTGCTGCACTCCAAACTTAGTTTTTCTTGCTGGATCTATTGTTTGGCAGCAAAGTGACTGCATACAACATGTCTCCACCCACTAACCAACCTTCCTTGATGTTTTTTACCACTCATGTCTTGCTCCTAAGAACAGGGGAAGATTGCTGACTTGTAACTGTTAAAAACCCCTTTGTGATATTGTTCATCACTAGAATCTGCCTAACTAAAAAAAATGTGCATGGTATTTTCAAGCCCTGATGCAAGGAAATGTTTAACAATCTCCTGAAACACATTGGCAATAAAATGCTTTTAACTGAATGCTACAAGTAATAACTATCGTCTAGGCATAGGATTACTGGTCACATCACTTCCGGGTTCCTGTCTTGCAGTTTTCACACATCGTATAGTTGAATGCACACAGACTCAAGCATCGGAACAGGGCGGCGACATCACCTTACTACAACACACGCAAGTCATCCTAGTGCTAGGGAAGGCACCTTGAGCTAGATTCACGTAGCTCGGCGTATAGTTGTGCCGGCGTAGCGCATCTCATATGCGCTACGCCAACGTAAAATAGGGCGCCCAGATCATTATTCACAAAGGTCCGGCGCCATACGTTGCGCCGGCGTAGTGTAACTAGGCAGGCGTAAGCCCGCCTAATTCAAATGTGAAAGGTAGTGGGCGTGTTGTATTCAAAGTAGCCGTGACCCCATGTAAATTTTTTCACTAACGATCCGCGCATGTGCACGCATGCTCAGAGTCACGTTGCATATACTCCCTAAGTTACGTCGGCTCAATGCTTTCGACATGAACGTAACCTACGCACAGCCCCATTCACGTACCACTTACGTAAACGACGTAAAATTTGACGGCTGTTCCGACGTCCATACTTTAACATTGGCTGCGCCTCATATAGCAGGGGTAACGTTACGCCGGACATAAGCCTTACGTAAACGGCGCAAGTACGTTCGTGAATCGGCGTATCTAGGTCATTAACATATTCTACGCGTAAATCTACGGAAGCGCCTCTAGCGGCCAGCGTAAACAGACAGCTAAGATACGACGGCGTAGGAGACTTACACCGCTCGTATCTTAGCAACATTTAAGCGTATCCCAGTTTGAGCATACGCCTAAATATACGATGGCGCGGATTCGGAGTTACGACGGCGTATCTACTGATACGCCCGTCGTAACTGTACCTGAATCTAGCTCCTTATATGTAAGCAGCTTTTGTACTTTTCTTCCTTTTCTCATTACTCTGTATAATGGTGGAGAATTGCTTGGAAATTCTAACAGGTGGAAGAAGATCTTGAAGTAGACTCACCAACCTAGGCGATTTTAGACATTCTTTTCAATTCAAGAGGTCATGGCTATTTGGTGAGTTTACATCTATATGGGCACTATCGGGTGAATGAAAAATCAATGGTGATGGTTCACAATAGTGGTTTATGTTGAAGAACAAAGAAACACAAAGATATAGAAGATTTATTATGAACTTTATTTACAAGGACTTCTCAAATTATTATTATAAGCTAAGCGGAATGTTTTATTGCACTTTATTTTATAAATGATTACAGGATATGTTTCAAATTAGCCCCCCTCATAGATTCTATTGAATATCTATCTCTAGACTAAATTATCTTTAAAACATTTTGTCTATATTTATCAAAATGTATGAAAATATGGCCGATAATATGGCAAGAACATGTATTTTGGGAAATATGGTATCCTTGGTATCGTGACTCTGTGTCATCTCACCTTAGGAAAGAAAATGTGCTCTATACATCGAGGAAAAGTACTGTATGTACTGAAACCTTCTTGCTAAAAATAGATTTTTTTTTTGCCGCTTTCATAGAATTAGATTATTAGTCCTTCAGTAATTAGTTGTACATTTCACTGCCATACTAATTATTTGTACTTTCAAATCACCTGTTTATAGAGGTCAATAGATATTTGAAGCAGTGTTATCACACAGTCAAATAATAAATCGCTGCCTACCTACTTTTGTTCCTCTGCCTTGAGTTCTTCTAATTTTAGAATGTATTCTTTGTAACAGATCTCATCATTATTGCTCTGTAGGAGTTTTTCTCCTTTTAATTCTGTGTCAAAAATAAGCAGCTTTGGGAAACATAGCAGGTGAGATTGATAGGGGCCATGAATGATTAATAAAGCCTCTTAGGTTTACAATCAATACTGATTCTCATTACAGCTATGTTACTCCATCCTTTTCCTTACTATCTGTACACTTATTTGTATTTATTTAGCCTCAGTTGGCTAATGCTGTTTACCAGGGAGGAAATGCATCCACACACATGTTTATATTAAAGAAGTTTTGTTTTAATTACAAGACAAATCAAAAGTTATTGATTTAACATCTTATGGCATTCCCTCATTTCCACTATGATATAAAAATATACCTTATGCATTACAATAACTCTGTACAGTCAGTCCCAGAATTCATTTGGCTGCTCAGACACTCCATTAAATTTCCAAATATAGTACCTGAATATATATATATGTAAACATTGTGAAAGTTCTCACTTTTCTTGGTGACTACTGACATTCCTTGTTGAAAAAGTGATTATTTATTTAATTACGGTGTCTATGAAAGTTCATACATGCTTATAGTGATGTATGACTGGCTTTGGGATATTCACATGCTATGGAAACAGCTTAAGGATTGCTGCATTATCGTGCATTATGGATTACCAAATGAATGGTAATCAGTGCTCTTAAGAATATGTCTCCTAGGGCTTTAAAGGGGGTGTTTGTGAAGAATTGATAACACCTGCTATGATTCTGAATGCCCCAGCCAACATGTCCAGCTTACTGGAAAATAGTTATTATTTGTACTATCGGCTTGTCAAAACATCAATCTGCTCTTGGTTACTTTCTATGCTTTGCAAGCATTTGGTGAATGAACAAATGTCCTTTACAGTTATTGACAATTATCTTTCAGAGTTATTGATGTGTATTATGCATATTGCATATTATTACGTATTATTAATGTGTATTTTTAAAATATATATAAAGTTAATCCTGGTTATAGAACCATATTCAGACTATTTACAAATATAAAACTAAACACTGATGTACATGTTTACAGAATTAATACATGTAACAGATATGACAGCATAAAGGATAAACATATTGTTAGTCCACTTACCTTTCTTAGTTTCTCCTCCCCTTTCCCAGAGTTTAGAAAAATGAACATACAACAATGCATCTTCTTTGTCAAACTCCATTCACCAGCACACAGCAACAATAGTGAACTTTAACCATTTTGCTGCCACAACCTTAAATTTTACTTCAGACTTCAAAACTGTCAAACTCCAGCAGCACTGGCCAAGGAAAAGCAGAACGATCACAGTTTCTAGCTTAATCAGCTTCATTAAAGTGTGGGTGTAACATTAGGGGACTAGTAGACTCTTGATGTTCCCTAAAGTGTATTTCCACTTTTGCAGCCAAACTAGTATAACACTTACTTTATATTTGTTTATATATGTGCCCGATAATATTTCATAAAATAAAAAATTTTTAATTGCAGCTTACTTTTTTTAAATGCCATTTTCTGAGTTTTTTAGCTAGGAAAAACTTAACACTTCTCCTTGTTGTAGGGGAATATAGGGGAATTAACCCTTTTGTTACTGTGGCCAAAGGTTTATAAATTGGGCTTCTTCACTGTATGTTATTGGGAACTGAATTAAGCCAGTCCCCAACCTTTCTATTTGGACAAATTGAACTAAACTAATTGAGACTTTTTTTGCAGTCAGCCATGACACCTTCTAACAAGCATCTACAAGTTAAGAAATACCGTATATTTATAAAGAATATGTAACAAATAAAAATTAATTGAATAAAGAGAAAAACACACTAATGTCCAATCCGCAAAAATGTCTTTACTGATGAATCAAATAGTACAGCTGCATGCTAACATGATCCCCATCCAGGATCGCTCCTCTTGACACATTTCACCAAACTGACTTGATCACAAAAATAGAGCTATCCTTGTAATCAAGCCAATTTGATGGAACACATTAAACAGGTATGGCCCTGGATGGGGGCCATGTCAGTGTGCAAGTGTACATAAATCAGTAAAGACCCTTTTTGGACTGGACAATGGTGTATGATTCTCTTTATTAAAAATGTATGGATGACAAGCATTGACATGCTTTTAAAAACTGCCACCTGTGCTACTGCAGCATGAGATGAGAGGAATCCTTTTTTTTAAATGGTGCTTCATTTCCATGAGTACTGAAGTTTAAAAAATGAATGTTTAATTTAGCAACTACCCCCCCAACAAAATTTTAAAATTCCTCTGCCCCCACAAAAATGTGGACTGTGCAACACATATTGGAAGAAATTAGCTGCTTCTAA
Organism: Rana temporaria; assembly: GCF_905171775.1. Taxonomy (NCBI): domain Eukaryota; kingdom Metazoa; phylum Chordata; class Amphibia; order Anura; family Ranidae; genus Rana; species Rana temporaria. The sequence continues at coordinate 222,814,508 of NC_053489.1, forward strand.
GGACAATGAGAAATAATGTATTAGATGAAGTGACCTGAAAAGATTTTGGAGAAGGAAGCAAATGATCAGAGGACCAAGAAATGTAGAAGTCGAATGTAGAATGTAGAAGTCGAACAGAAAGAGGGTGCCAGAGATGGTGTTGGATCTAGTGAGGGAAGATAGACAAAGGTAGAATCCTCTAGGCCATGGGTCAATATGTAAAGAAGGTTTTCCTATACTGTAGATCCCCTAATAAAAGACCTTTTAATAGAAATGGCAGAGACTATAAAGGTTTACCATGCATAAGAAGTAGGAATCCCTCCTACAGATTGCCATTAGAAATGGACAGGTCTCTCAGGGTGGGAACAATTATGGTACACCATACATAATTTCTACTAACAATAAATATTGCCCCCGACTAACAAAAGGAATTTCAATACACAATATACACAATAAAATAGGGACTATCATGGGCCCCAAGTATGTTAGTTGGAATCATGATTTCCAAAATCTGCAAGGACAAAAATGAAAATATGGACTAGGTGAGGGACCGGGGACCGGGGGGGGGGGGGGGTGTAGACTTCAATTGAAAAATAAGTAGCATATGGAAGGTGATGGTATGTTTAATTTGAGTTCAGTAGTTTTGACACAGGAAGAACGGGCGACCTTAGACAATGGCTAGCAATTTGCTCCACCCAAACTGATAAATACATTTCAGACATTTGCACATGTTCAAAAATATATTGGGAAATTAAATGTTAAAAGATATATGATTTCTAATCAAGTGAAGAAAATAAGGAATGTTATGCCTGATATACAAGATTCCAGGTTGAGGAACAAAGCTTTGTTCAACCCTCCATGAAATATGTCTTCTTCAGTAAAAGTCTTTAGGAATTTAAGGTCAGATTCAGACGAGATACTCCGGCGTATTTTCAAATTTGTCGCGTCGTATCTTAATTTGTGATTCACAAACAAGATACAACGGCTTTTGGCTAAGATCCGACAGGCTTACGGCTTCGTACGCCTTCGGATCTTAGGCTGCAATACTTCGGCCGCCGCCTGGTGGAGTTTGTGTCGTTTTCCTGCGTCGGGTATGCAAATGAGCATTTACGGTGATCCACAAAGGTTTTCGCGTTCGTTACGTCGTCGCTAGTAATTTTTTCCCGTCGCAAAGTTACGGCTGCTTTAACATTGCTTAAATTTAGATGAGCCATGTTAAAGTATGGCCGTCATTCCCGCGTCAAATTAATTTTTTTTTTATTTTTTGCGTAAGGCCCCGTACTCACGACCAAACATGTCTGCTGACACTGGTCCGCGGGCCAGTTTCAGCAGACATGTTTGGTCGTGTGTGGGCGCGAGCGGGCCGAATTCCAGCAAACATTTGCCCGCCGGGCCTTTTCCCAGCGGACAAATATTCCTGGACTTGTTTTAAAACAGTCCGCTGGAATCCTGCCCGCTCGGACATGTACGGTCGTCAGTACAGACCTACCGTACATGTCCAGGCGCCCGCCGTCCCTCGCATGCGTCGAATGACTTCGACGCATGCGTGGAAGCATTTTAAAGGCAGGCCGCCCACGTCGCCGCATCATTGTCGCGGCGACACCGCGTCATCGGCGCGGCGACACCGCGGACACGCCCCGCGTATTGTTTACGCGCGGACTTCTGTACGATGGTGTGTACAACCATCGTACAGAAGCCCTCTGCCAGACATGTACGGTGAAAACGGTCCGACGGACCGCTTTCACCGTACATGTTTGTCCGTGTGTACCCGGCCTAAGACGTCCGGGAATACGAAAGTACGTTACGCACGTCGCTGTTCAAAAAAATTACGTCACTTCGCGCAAAGCATGGCAGGAATTTCAAAACGGAGCATGCGCAGTATGTCCGGCGCGGGAGCGCGCCTTATTTAAATGGTACACGCCCCATTTGAATTAGGCGGGCTTGCGCCGGACGCCTTTACGTTACACCGCCGTAAGTTTACAGGCAAGTGCTTTGTGAATCAGGCACTTACGCTGAAAACTTGCGGCGGTGTAACGTAAATGGGATACGTTACGCCGCAGCGCAGGTACGTGAATCTGGCCCTTCGTTTTTAAAAGACTTAGATAAGGTAAAAATCAAGGAACCCCTGATTGAAACATAGATCTGAACATTCAGCAACTTTGTGAACGTAAGGAACTTGTTATTACAGTAGGTCTGCTGATGGGGGGGGGGGGGCTTTGTTCTATTAGATTAAAAAAATAATGTCAATGTATGTTCCTCTGAAGAGAGACCCTACCGCTCCCGATTTTTTACACAAACTGGTGGATAGGGGATACCAACAGGGAATTTTATCTAACAATTAAAAGCACATTTTGGTACTCATTGCCCAACAGATTCCTGTGAGCTACAGTTTACCCAAAGTCCATACAGATCCTATGCATCCCCCTGGATGTCCAATTGTCAATGGAAATGTCATGAACAATTCCGGCCACTAGATGGCAGTAGCGGCACTTCGCCGCGCACGGGCGCGCGCACTAGCAATCGCGGCGCAATCGCGGCACCGTAATGCGCACAGGCGCGCGCACCGGCGGCGGCGCGCGTGCACGTGAGGACGCCGTTTTGGCGCCAAACTTGGATTCAAAAGGTTCCTGATCCCTGCACTTCTTGCTGACCAGTCTACAGCGCTTCCTGTAATCCTTGTACCCTTGTTCCTGTTGCACCTGTTCCTGATCACCCGGCTTGTACCTGTTTCTCCTTGCCTGCCGCCTGCCCTGACTACGGATCGTTTGACCATTCTCCTGCCTGACCCACTGTACCTTCTGCTGCCCGCCTGTTGCCGACTCTGCCTGGACTTGACTCTGCTTTGCCTACCGCACCTGTACCGGATCCAATACCTGTCAGTGGATCCTTCTGCTGGGACTTGTCTCCACTGGACTAAAATACACCTTCCCCGCTGTTTCTGTCCCATCTGCTTCCTGCGCCTCCACCTGCCTACTGGGTCCGCCAGCTCGCACCTGCTTCCCTACGCAGTCCGGGACCTCTGGAGCTCCTCTCAGCCCAGCACCAGTGCTGCAACCGGCACTCGTGCGACTCTGCACCCCCGAGCCCCCTGTCTGCTCTACCAGGGGTCTCGTGGTCAGAGGAGCAAGGGCAGCCACTCCTTGCACGTCGGGCTCGTCAACCAGGTACGTGAAAGTACTGGTCAGCCATGTCCGAGCCCGCGCAGGGAGTGGATCCCATGCAGGAACTCTGCCGTCACCTTGAGGGACTAACCCAGGCGGTCCGAACCCTGCAAGAGGGTTATACAAGATTGGAGAACTGCGTCCAGGCCTTATCAGCTCCAGCTCCCGCTGCCGCAGCCGCGGGTAATGCCGCCTCACCCTCTGTGATCATGTTGCCACCAGAGCCCAAGGTCCCTACACCGGAGAGGTTCTCAGGGGAACTGAGCAAATACCGGGCCTTCCGGAACGCCTGTGAACTGTTCTTTGCCCTGCAGCCGCGGACCTTTTCCTTGGAGGCCACCAAGGTGGGATTCGTGATCTCACTTCTATCCGGAGAACCACAGGCTTGGGCCCATCGCCTTCTGGAACAAAAAGACACTTCCCTGGATACCCTAACCACCTTCTTTCAAGCTATGTCCTTGCTATACGAGGATCCACATCAAGCTGCCACCGCGGAGGCCGCCCTACATGCCCTCCAACAGGGTCGCAGACCAGCAGAGGACTATGTGTCTGAGTTTCGGAGGTGGAGCTCAGACACCAGCTGGAATGATTCGGCCCTCTGCTACCAGTTCCGCCTTGGCCTCTCAGATTCACTTAAGGACGAGTTGGCTCGGGTAGGTGTCCCTGGGACTTTAGACGCCTTAATTAATTTGACAATCCAGATTGACAGATGCCTGAGAGAACGCCGGTCTGAACGAACCACCGGCCCGTCACGCCCAGTCTGGATGTTGCCGCGAGTTCCCTCCTTCGCCAACTCGGCTCCACCGGTCCCAATGACCTCTTCACCACCTGACACTTCGGAAACCCATGCAGCTGGGGCTCCTTCGTCCATCTCTTACCCCAGAGGAGCGCCAACGTCGAAGAAGCAATAATCTGTGCCTGTACTACGGGGAATCCGGACATTTCGTGAGATGCTGCCCGGCGAAGCTTCGTAAGTCCCTCTTTTTGTCGTCTGTCCATATACCCGCTTTCCCCAAGAATTGCTCAACTCATCTGGCTGTCTCCGTTGTCTTTCAGCTCCCCGGAAGGAATATTCCGGTCCACGCTATAATTGATTCCGGAGCGTGCAGTGGTTTCTTGGATCAGTCCTTCGCCACCAGACACCGTATTCCTCTGCGTTCTAAGACTATTGGACTTTCTGTACATCTTGCAGACGGATCTGCCTTAAAATCCGGGCCGGTTGTCCAAGAGACTTTGCCTCTGGCTACAACAATTGCTGACATCCACCACAAACTTTTGTGCCTAGATGTTATCGAGTCACCCATATTTCCTGTTATCCTAGGCATGCCGTGGCTACAAGCCCACAATCCACAAATCAACTGGATCTCTGGGGAAATTATTCTCGACTCTCCTTACTGTCGTCAACATTGCCTTCAAGTATCACCCTCCTCGTCTCCCCTGCTCTGCATGGACTCTGACCCTGAAAGTCGCCAGGTTGTCCCTAGTGCATACCACGACTTCCTGGACGTGTTCAGTAAGAAGGGAGCTGAGACCCTTCCTCCGCATAGGGCCTACGATTGCCCGATAGAGCTCCTCCCAGGAGCTGAAATTCCCTTTGGGAGAATTTTCCCCTTGACAGGACTTGAGCTTGAAAACCTAAAAACTTACATTGATGAGAATCTCAGGAAGGGGTTCATTCGCCCGTCCACCTCTCCGGCAGGGGCTGGGATCTTTTTTGTAGAGAAGAAAGACCACTCCCTCCGCCCCTGTGTGGATTACAGGGAATTGAACAAAGTGACTATTAAGAATCGGTACCCGCTACCCTTGGTACCTGAGTTATTCCAACGCTTGGGCGCGGCAGTCATCTTCACAAAATTGGATCTCCGCGGGGCGTACAACCTGGTACGTATTCGTGACGGAGACGAGTGGAAGACGGCCTTCCGTACCCGCTTCGGACATTTTGAATATCTGGTCATGCCCTTCGGGCTCTGTAACGCCCCTGCCACATTTCAACATTTTGTGAACGACATCTTCAGAGACTACCCCGACCTTTTTGTTATTGTGTACCTGGACGACATCCTCATCTTCTCCCCTTCTCTAAGTAAACATCGGGAACATGTGAGGTGTGTGCTCGGCCGCCTGCGGTTGCATGGACTTTATGCAAAACCCGAGAAGTGTGAGTTCGAGCGCCAGAGCATACAGTTCCTGGGTCTCATAATTTCAGTGGAAGGTATCAAAATGGATCCTCAAAAGGTCTCTGCAATCCTTGATTGGCCGGCACCCAAGGACAAAAAGGGTGTTCAACGTTTTGTTGGCTTCGCAAATTTTTATAGAAAGTTTATCCGAGGGTTCTCCAGTATCATTGCCCCGATAACCAGCCTAACCAAACAAGCCAGTCGATTCCAATGGTCCCCAGAGGCCCAGTCGGCTTTTGAGAAGCTCAAGGACTTGTTCGTATCAGCATCCATCCTCAGACATCCTGATGCTAGCCTGCCCTACATCCTAGAGGTGGATGCTTCAGAAACCGCTGTTGGGGCGATCCTCTCCCAAAGACAGGGCCCCAAGGCTCTCTTACACCCTGTTGCGTTTTTTTCCCGCAAGTTGTCTGAACCTGAAAGGAACTATGGTGTGGGGGACCGGGAACTGCTGGCAATCAAGGCCGCACTGGAAGAGTGGCGGTACCTTCTGGAAGGCGCAGCTCATCCGATCCTGATATATACTTTCCACAAGAATCTTGAGTATCTCAAATCTGCTAAAAGACTAAAACCACGTCAGGCCAGGTGGGCATTATTCTTCACAAGATTTGTGTTCCACATAACGTACAGACCTGGGTCAAAAAATTCCAAGCCCGATGCCCTTTCCCGTATGTATGGTGACTCAGAAATCTCTACTCCTCCGGACACCATCTTGTCCTCCAAAAACTTCCTGCTTCTTCAAGAAGACCTGCTATCGCAAATCAAGCAAGCCTCATTCAGCCTTCCTCCCTTACCTAGTTTGGATCTTCAGCTGAAGGATGGGTTGTTGTGGCATCAAGACAGAATTTTTGTACCTGAAGGTGTACGGGTCACCGTCCTAAAGTCTTGTCACGATCACAAGCTGGCCGGTCATTTCGGGGTGCACAAAACGTCAGAGTTGTTACAGCGTACGTTCTGGTGGCCCCAACTTTTAACAGACTGCAGGAAATACGTGGAGTCCTGTGCCACTTGTATACGGAACAAGGGAAGTAAGTCTAGAGCCTGGGGATTACTGAAGCCACTGTCGGTACCAGAAAGACCTTGGAAGATGATCTCCATGGATTTCATCGTTGAACTTCCCCGGTCAGAGGGCTTTACCACCATCTTCGTGGTGGTGGATAGACTCTCCAAAATTGCTCACTTCTTGCCCATGAGGGGCACACCCTCTGCTTCTGAGACAGCGAGGATGTTCATCAAAGAAATTGTGAGACTCCACGGGGGTTCCTGCAAAAATTGTATCCGACCGGGGGGTACAATTTACATCCAGGTTTTGGAGAGCACTCTGCGAAGCCCTTAATATCGGCCTGTCGTTCTCCTCAGCGTACCACCCGCAGTCGAACGGTCAGACGGAGAGAACTAATCAGACTGTTGAACAATACCTACGCTGTTTCTCTTCCTTTTCCCAAGAAGATTGGGCTTCCTTGCTGCCCTTAGCCGAGTTTGCGTATAATAACTCTGTTCACTCCGCCACAAGACAATCTCCGTTTTATGCAAACTACGGCTTCCACCCATTGTTCATGTCTAACTCTGTCCCTGAAAGTACGGTACCCGCGGCCAGGAGACTTTGAACTTTTTCAGCACCAACAATAGGATTCTGCATGAAACCATGACCAAGACGCAGGAGTATAACAAAGAGGTGTTTGACAGGAAAAGGAGGGGGAGCTTAACCTAGAACCAGGAGACCAGGTGTGGCTATCCACTCAAAACCTGAAACTGGCCTGTCCATCAAAGAAATTGGGTCCTAAATTTTTGGGTCCCTTTCCCGTCAAGAGGAAAATCAATAACGTGGCGTATGAATTGGAACTGCCTGAATCCTTTCGCATCCATCCAGTGTTCCACGTTACTCTTCTCAAACCTGACGTCCCTGATCCTTTCCCTCAGAGGGACACCGGGCCTCCTGAACCAGTTCTAGTCGACGGTGAGGAAGAGTTTGAGGTGGAATCCATCCTGGACTATAGAAAGAGAGGCAACCAGATCCAGTTCTTAGTGAAATGGAAGGGCTATGGACCCGAAGATAATTCATGGGAACCAGAATGTAACATCCATGCGGAAAGATTGGTCCAGTCCTTTAAAGATGCTCAACCTCTCAAGTTCTCTCAGTTGGGCATCCAGAGGCTGCCCATTGGAGGGAGGCAATGTCATGAACAATTCCGGCCACTAGATGGCGCTGCAACCGGCACTCGTGCGACTCTGCACCCCCGAGCCCCCTGTCTTCTCTACCAGGGGTCTCGTGGTCAGAGGAGCAGGGGCAGCCACTCCTTGCACGTCGGGCTCGTCAACCAGGTACGTGACAGGAATGGACTCCATTACAGCACGTGTCGGAAATATATAGATCATTGCCTACAGCCGTCTAAAATGTAATCCTTTCTTAAAGCGGTAGTTCACCCTCCTTTCCATCATTAGACCATTAAATTCGGCATCGTAGCGCGAGCTACGGTATGCCGGTCTTAAATTTTTAATCCCCGTACTCACTGTGGTATCGTTGATTGAAGAATCCGACTCCCGCGGGGAATGGGCGTGCCTATGGAGAGGGAGGATGATTGACGGCCGGCTCTGGCACGTCACGCTCCCCGAAGACAGCCGGAGTAGGTCTCGGCTATTCACGACGCCTGCGCACAGGCTATGCGCAGGCGCCGTGAATAGCCAAGCCTATTTCGGCTATTTCCGGAGAAGCGTGACGTGCCAGGGCCGGCCGTCAATCACCTTCTCTCACCATAGGAACGCCCATTCCCCGGATTCTTCAATCATCGATAGCACGGTGAGTACGGGGATAAAAAATGTAAGACCGGCATACCGTAGCTCGCGCTACGATGCCGAATTTAATGGTCTAATAAAAAAAAACTTTTTTTTTTTTTTTAACAGGGTGAACCCCCGCTTTAAGGATTCTAAGCATGTCATTAATTTGTTGAATAATGTACACTATCAAGAAGGTTATTTATTGGTTATGGCAGATGTAATCTCCCTGTATATGATAATGCCACATGCTCTAGGCTTCGGGGCAGTTGAATATTAATTAAACATCTTCTCTGGATTTTCTTCACCTCAGCAGGATTCATTATGGATCTTTTGAAGTTTGCTGCTACACAAATTACATTATTTCTGGTTTGGTAGCCAATTCTTTTTTTCAGAACAGGGGTGTTGCAATGGGGCTAAATATGCCCCAGTCCATTCAATGTTTTTATTACCAAATGGGAGGAGGACATCAACTGTGCCCATCATAGGGAGGAGCTTGGGTTTTTGGCCCACTACATAGATGATGTCCTCCTCCTGTGCAAGAGTGATTTTGACTCTTTAGCCCAGGTAATTGGTGAGATTAATCAGATAATATTTTTTTTAGATTTGAATATTCAGATTGAGAACAATAGTCTTGTTACTACAACCTATTTTAGGATGACTAACAGTTACCCCTTTTTCCTTTCGGGTAGTTGTCACCACCAATCTTGGATGAACTCTGTCCTGCGGAGTCAGTTTACTAGAATCAGACAAAACTACACATGGAAACATATTTACAAGCTAACATTCTTAAACATAGATTCTAATGCCGCGTACACACGATCAGTCCATCCGATGAGAACGGACCGATGGACCGTTTTCATCGGTTAACCGATGAAGCTGACTGATGGTCCATCGCGCCTACACACCATTGGTTAAAAAAGCGATCGTGTCAGAACGCGGTGACGTAAAACGCAACGACATGCTGAAAAAAAACAAAGTTCAATGCTTCCAAGCATGCGTCGACTTGATTCTGAGCATGCATAGATTTTTAACCAATGGTTGTGCCTACTAACGATCTGTTTTGACCAATCGGTTAGGATAGGAATCCATCGGTTTAATTTAAAGCAAGTTTGCTTTTTTTTAACCGATGGTTAAATAACCGATGACGCCCACACACGATCGGTTTTGACCGATGAAAATGGTCCATCAGACCATTCTCATCGGTTTAACCGATCGTGTGTACGTGGCATAAGACAAAGGTTAATGTGAGACTAATTTACAAACTGTTGTTTTTGAGGTTGGGATGTTGGAGAGGCAAAGCCTCTTATAGTTAAGCCTCAGTTGGAGAGTGAAAGGGTGGATATCAATTTATCTTGTTCTTGTGTTACCTCCTTTTCTTTACAGTTTTATAATATCAGAAAGATCATTAATAAACATTTACAAGTATTAAAAAATGACAATATTTTAGGTCAACTTCTACCTACAAGACTGCAGGTGGCCTATAGAGGTGTGCCTTTTTTAAGATACAGTACATTGCTGCCCCTAGTGTAATACATATGCTTGCTCACTTCCCTATAGCAGATTTACTGCGATTAGTCACAGCAGATGCTGATCAGGGGGAGCTGGCCAATTGATGTCCGATAGCACCTGCTTATTAGTCAGGTTGTATGGAGCTGTGAATGCAGAGCTCTTTTATGTCAGCAAGGATGTGATGGATTTTGTTTCCCTGCAAAGCAGAGAATAAAATTCAGCACACCCCTTGCTAAAAGCAGCACACTGTGTACACTAAAACACTGATTAGGAATTTATTTAACCCTTTGACACCTCCCCCAGGGGCACTCTGTGATTGCTGTGTCCTTCGGATACAGCTGATCACATATTGAGGTAAAGGGCCAGTCACAGCCACGCTTTACCATGTTGTCAGCTGTGTCTAAACACAATTGACCACATGTAAACAAACTTGTCACAGCATGAGAAAAGGAGAGCTGGTAACTAGCACGTGTTACAGGAGAGATTTACACTGATAATCAGGGCACTGATCATCAGTGCTCTGATGGTCAGTGCAGCCCCAACAGTGCCAATTTGTGCCTATCAGTGCAGCCTATCAGTGCTGCCTATCAATGCCCATCAGTGACGCCTCATCACAGCGGCCTCATCAGTGCCCCCTCATCAATGCCACGTATCAGTGCCCATTTGTGCTGCCTCATTGGTGCCACCTCATCAGTGCCGCCTCATCAGTGCAGCCTAATCAGTGCACATCAGTTCAGTCTTATGAGAACACATCAGTGATGAAGAAAAATTACTTATTTGCAAAATAAATTACAGAGACTAAGGCCCCGTACAGACGGGCAAACATGTACGATGAAACCGGTCCGCCGGACCGTTTTCAGCGTACATGTCTGCCCGGAGATTTCTGTATGATGGCTGTACACACCATCATACAGAAATCCGCGTGTACTCGATATGCGGCGACGAGGCCGCGCCGTCGCCGCAACGATGACGCGGCGACGTGCGCGGCCCTGGCAGTTCAATGCTTCCAAGTGTCAAAGTCATTCGACGCATTCGAGGGATGGCGGCCGCTCGGACATGTACGGTAGGTCTGTACAGGCGACCGAACATGTCCGACGGACAGGATTCCAGCGGGCATGTTTCAAAACATGTTTAGAAATATTTGCCCGCTCGAAAAAGGCCCGGCGGGCAAATGTATGCTGGAATCCTGTCCGCTCGGCTGTACAGACGACCGAACATGTCTGCTGAAACTTGTCCGCGGACCAGTTTCAGCAGACATGTTCGGTCGTCTGTACGGGGCCTAAGAAAACCCTTTTCCAAATTTTGGGGCTTTTTTTGTTAGTTTAGCAAAAAATAAATAAACCTAATAGTGATTAAATACCACCAAAAGAAAGCATTATTTGGGTAAAAAAAATAAATACAAAATGTCATATTCATAAGCTGAAAATTGGCCTGGGCAGTAAATGGAGTGAAAGTGCCCAATATTGAAGTGGTTAAATTGGGCACAATTTGGTAGTATGTAGAAGGTACTCTGTTTTGAGGTTGATACACATTATACACTAAAATTATTATTTCTCAGGACGCCTAGTCCAGGGAGAGAGAAAATAGAAGGTAATGGGATAGTGGGACATTAATGAAGGATACAATGTGCAAGTGGGGAAAAACAAGGGCCTTAGGAAGATCAAACCATGACATGGTGTGAGAAGGGGATGAGATGAGAGAAGTGGAGAAAACCAGAGAAAAAAAAAATCTTATAGAATTTGGGCAGCTTATCACTAAAGGTGGCAGATATTTTCTCAAAAGTCATACAATTTGGGTATATTTTTTACTGAAAATATACTATAGATTTGGTAAACATTTGTACTAACATTGTGCAACATTAAACGTTATCATAATTTTATCCACACCCCACACTATTTAAGACTGCTTACACGGAAACCGTACATAGTTTTATGAATGAGAGCAGCAAAATGACATTTGTAAAGGAAAAAAAAAATGTAAAACTGCTCGCGGCTGTAATGTATTGCTGGATCCCACTTGCTTACTGGGCACATATACCCCCTTCCTGCCCAGGTGAAATTTCAGCTTTCAGCACTGTCATGCTTTGAATGACAATTGCGCGGTTGTGGTACGTGGCTCCCAAACAAAATTGATGTCCTTTTTTCCCCACAAATAGAGCCTTCTTTTGGTGGTATTTGATCATCTTGGTGGTTTTTATTTTTTGCTCTATAAACAAAAATAGAGCGACAATTTTTAAAAAAACACAATATTTTTTACTTTTTTGCTATAATAAATATCCCATTTAAAAAAAAAAATGTTTCTCAGTTTAGTCTGATACGTATTCTACATATTTTTGGTATTTTTTTTCGCAATAAGCGTATAGTGATTGGTTTGCACAAATGTTATAGCGCCTACAAAATAGGGGATAAAATTATAAATCTTTATTTTTATTTTTTAATTTTTACTAGTAATGACGGCGATCTGCGATTTTTGACAGGACTGCGATATTATGGCAGACACATCGGACACTTTTGACACATTTTTGGGACCATTCACATTTATACAGCGAACAGTGCTATAACTATGCACTGTTTACTGTATAAATGTGACTGACAGGGAAGAGGTTAACACTAAGGAGCGATCAAGGGGTTAAATATGTTCCCTGCTAGGTGATTCTTACTGTGGGGGGAGGGGAATGACAGGGGGAAGTGACCGATGGTTGTCCCTATGTACAAGGGACACACCATTGGTCTCCTCTCCCTTACAGGACGTGGATCTCTGTGTTTACACACAGAGATCCACGTCCCTGGCTCTGTGACTGCCTAGGAACTATATGAACTACAATTTTTATACTGACAACAGTCTAAAAATAAACTTGAAGGCTCATTAATAACCATTTAACAAAACAGCTTGTGCAGCCATTTTATATGACACAGCCACTGTATTGTTAGAAAACATGAATGCTTGTAAATGTTTCATAAGTACATGTTTTTATCCTGGCACTCTTTATTTATGTGTTCCCATATGTTTTTCTGTAGTGTGGGTGTAATAGTTGTAAGTCTTTTAAAGACATTACCTGGCAAATACAATATCATATTCCTGCAAATATAACAGTATTTAGCATGTAAATGCAGTAAAACCTTGGTGTGAGAGCGTTTTGCAAGACAAGCAAAATGTTTTAATACATTTTGCCTTGATATACAAGTGATGTCTTGATATAAGAGTAGTGTCATGTCACAACTGAGTATACAAAAGGAGAGAGGAGCCCCTAAGTGTAGCAATATGGTTACATTTAATGAAGGTACAACATTTAGTAACTTATTGCTACACTAATGCCGCATACACACGATCAGTCCATCCAATGAGAACGGAGCGATGGACCGTTTTTATCAGTTAACCGTTGAAGCTGACTGATGGTCCGTCGCGCCTACACACCATCAGTTAAAAAAACGATTGTGTCAGAATGCGGTGACGTAAAACACAACGACGTGCTGAAAAAAACAAAGTTCAATGCTTCCAAGCATGCGTAGACTTGATTCTGAGCATGCATGGATTTTTAGGTTGTGCCTAAAAACGATCATTTTTTTCCCATCGGTTAGGAATCCATCAGTTAAATTTAAAGTTGGCTTTTTTTTATCCGATGGTTAAATAACCTATGAGGCCCACACACGATCGGTTTTGACCGATGAAACCGGTCCATCAGACCGTTGTCCTCTGTTTAACCTATCGTGTGTACATGGCCTTAGGCCCTGTACACACGATCAGTCCAAACTGATGAAAACGGACCAAAGTTCAGTTTCATCAGTCCAAACCGACCGTGTGTGGGCCCCATCGGTCAGTATTAGTCTTGCAATCCACAAATTTGGCCTTTATAGAAGAGTGGCAAGAAAAATGCCATTGTTAAAAGAAATCCATAGGAAGTCCCATTTGCAGTTTGCGAGAAGCCATGTGGGGGACACAGCAAATATGTGGAAAAGGGTGCTCATTTGTTCTAAAACAAACATAACATATGGGTCGTTCGCAGGGAAATTCGAGCACCGCGGAATGCCCCATAATTCATTGCGAGATCGCAGTGAATTGCTGTATGATGATTGGCCAAAGCATGCAGCTGACCTGCATGCTTTGGCCAATCACAGTGCACTCTGCTAAGAGTGACAAATTTGGTCAAAGGCAGGGTGCCTTTGGTCAATCATGACTCAGGGGGACTAAGTCCACACCCCACACTATATAAGGCTGCTTACATAGCAGCTGTGTATAGTGTGTGGCCGGAGATAGATTGAGCTAGATTAGGCAGCCAAGGTTAGTTAGTGGCAGTGTATTTGTTTTATATATATATATTGTAAGCTGGGGGATAGGTATCAGGTACAAAAGCTCCCTGGGACAAGCAGGCACAGATACCAAGTCCATGGGATAAGTGAAAACAGAGGGGTTTTATTGGATGATGTTTATTGGTGCTATGTACAAAGTCTATTTACAGGTGCTGTACAGTGTGCAGAGAAAAAACAAAACAGAAGTAATCAAACAAAAACCTAGCCACGTCTTGGCTCTATCTATACAATATCTAGGCCCTCACTACCAGGCTGAGCAAGCCTACTGCTTGTTAGCTTCCACACAAAGGCTTAAGAGTTTTTACCAACCTCCTTGCTCTCTCACAGCTCAGTAGCAACTGTGTTTCCCAGGACAGAGCAAAGGCTGTTCTGCTCAGGTGAGCTTAAATGGACCTGGGAGAGAGGAACACCTGGACTGGATCAGAGCTCCCTGAACATATAAGAGAGGAGCCTGGGAGAGGTATAAACCCTGAACAGGACTTTCCCAGGCTCTCTCTGGGACGCTCTGCTACACATCCTCCCCCCTTGTTTCAACCCCAGGGTTGGAACACCTGTGGCCCAACAGGAGTGAACACAGGACAGGGCATCTACATTCCCCATCTCGACACCTGGCCTGTGTTTTACAATAAAGGAGTAATCCTGTAGAGCCAAAAAACAACGGTTTACCCATCTATTAGTCTCCTTCTTTTGGGCCATCCATTTCAGGGGAGCATGGTCAGTTATTAACTCGAACTGGCATTCTAACAAATAGTATCTTAGCGCATCCACGGCCCACTTTATGGCTAAGCATTCTTTTTCAATGACTGCATATTTTTTTTTATGATCATTGAGCTTTCTGCTTAGGTACACGACAGGGTGTTCTTCCCCATTGTGTACCTGTGACAATACTGCCCCGATACCTACATCAGAGGCATCTGTCTGAACCAAAAAGTTTTTGGAGAAATCGGGGGAGTATAGCACTGGCTGTGCACAAAGAGCCTTCTTCAAGACCCAGAAAGATTCTTCTGCTACTGGGGACCATTTCACCATTACGGAGTCTTTCCCTTTTGTAAGGTCTGTCAATGGGGCAGCTATAGTGCAAATTTTGGAATAAACCTTCTATAATACCCCACAATGCCAAGAAATGCCCTGACCTGCTTTTTATTTGCAGGGCGTGGCCATTCCTGGATGGCTTCTATTTTATTCACCTGGGGCTTTATGACACCACGGCCAATAGTGTAGCCCAAATACTTGGCTTCCTCTAGACCGATGCCACATTTTTTGGGATTTGCCATAAACCCCTCTTTGAAGAGGGAATCAAGGACAGCCTGGACACGGGGCAAGTGAGACTCCCAGTCAGTGCTATGTATCACTATGTCGTCTAGATAGGCTGCTGCATACTGTCGTGAGGTCTTAGGGTCCTGTCCATAGCCCTCTGAAATGTCGCAGGGGCATTTTGCAACCCAAAAGGCATCCTCTTATATTGAAAGGAACCCTCCGGGGGTTACAAATGCAGTCTTCTCTTTGGCGCTAGCAGTCAGAGGTATTTGCCAATACCCTTTTGTCAAGTCCAAAGTGGTCAGATAGCGAGCTTTGCCAAGTCGGTCTATAAGTTCGTCTACTCTGGGCATTGGGTACGTGTCAAACTCTGTCACTGCATTAAGCTTCCTAAAGTCATTGCAGAACCTCCAAGTGCCATCCGGTTTTGGGACTAACACGATGGGGCTAGACCAGTCACTATTGGATTCCTCAATGACATCTAGCTCCAACATCCTTCTAACTTCATCACTGATGTCCTTTCTTCTCGCTTCAGGAATTCGGTACGGTTTGAGCTTGACATGGACCCCTGGTTCAGTAACAATATCATGCTGAACTGCTGAGGTCGTGCCAGGCAACTCTGAAAATAAATTTCTCTCTATCCCTTATCAGGAACTCTCTAGCTTCCTGTTTTTTGGAACATGACAGGGTGTCTGGAATCGTGACCTCAGGGATCAGAGGGGACTCAGTACCTTTAGGCATTACAGGGAGGGACCTTGTAGTCAATGCTAGTCTATCCTTCCAGGGCTTTAACAGATTTATGTGGTAAATTTGTTCGGGCATCCTTTTACCTGGTTGATACACCTTGTAATTGACCTCCCCAACTTTTTCAATTACTTCAAAGGGACCCTGCCACTTAGCCAGGAACTTGCTCTCAACAGTGGGAACCAACACGAGGACCCTGTCACCAGGTGAGAAAACACGGAGTTGGGCCCCCCTGTTGTATATTCTCTGTTGGGCTGCTTGGGCCTGCAGTAAGTGTTCTTTTACCACCAGCATGATTGCTGCAATCCTCTCCTGCATTTGAGCGATATGCTCAATGACAATTTTGTGGGGTGTCTGTTCCCCCTCCCAAGTTTCCTTGGCTATGTCTAAGGCCTAGTACACACGAGAGGATTTATCTGCGGAAACGGTCCGGAGGACCGTTTCCGCGGATAAATCCTCTGGCGGATTTTGATGACGCGGCGACGTGCGCGACACTGTAATATAAGGACTTCCACGCATGCGTCGAATCATTATGACGCATGCGAGGGAGGGAATCAGACGGATTGATCCGGTGAGTCTGTACAGACCATCGGATCAATCCGCTGGACTGGATTCCAGCGGATTGATTTCTTAGCATGCTAAGAAATTTTGATCCGCTGGAAAACCATCGGCCCGAAAAATATCCGCGGATAAATATCCGCTGGGTTGTACACACCAGCGGATCTATCCGCTGAAAGTGATCCACGGATAAATTCCAGCGAATAGATCCTCTTGTGTGTACGGGGCCTAAGAGTCCTCGAGGGTGTCTCCCATAAAGCAGCTCAAATGGAGAGTACCCCGTAGAGGACTGGGGAACCTCCCTGATGGCGAACATCAAATATGGTATCAGGAAGTCCCAGTTTTTCCCATCCTTGTCAACAAGCTTCTTTAACATGTTCTTTAATGTCTTATTGAAGCGTTCCACCAAACCACCCGTTTGAGGATGATATACCGAGGTTTGTAACGGCGTCACCTAAAATAACTTGCACAGCTTCATAGTTATCCGTGACACAAATGGGGTACCCTGGTCTGTAAGGATTTCTTTAGGGATACCAACCCGACTGAACACCATAAACAGCTCTTTGGCAATGTTTTTAGCAGACGCGGCGCATAAGGGAATGGCCTCAGGGTAACGGGTAGCGTAATCCATAATCATGAAGATATGCTGATGACCACGGGCAGATTTGGGGAGTGGACCCACAAGGTCCATGGCAATCCTCTCAAAGGGCACTTCAATAATGGGAAAGGGCACTAAAGGACTTCGGAAGTGAGGCTGTGGGGCTGACATCTGACACACAGGACAGGATTGACAATAATTCTCAATATTTTCCTGTATCCCCGGCCAGTAAAACATGCGCAACACTCTTTTAGTGGTTTTCTCAACCCCTAAATGGCCTCCTAGCAAGTGCCCATGGGCAAGTTCCAACACCACCCGTCTGTATAGCTTAGGGACCACCAACTGTTCAACCACTTCATCATTCATTTTACATACACGATACAGTAAATCCTCATTGCTGCAGAAATAAGGAAAACAGGTCCTATCTCCTGGTTTGACAGGCACATCATTAATCACCATTACATTTTCCCAGGCCCTGGCAAGGATTCAGGTACTGTGACCGGGCCGGGATGATCCTACAGTTCCCAAAACTTAGGGAAGTCCCTACCAATGATGGCGTCGTGCACCAAGTGGGGCACAAGTCCGACGGCATGGGACACTGTACCTAAGCCAGTTTTAAGCTGAACAGTGGCTATAGGATACTCCCGGGTATCCCCATGTATACAGATCACAGCAACTTTTTCAGCATGAAAATTCACAGTTTAAACCATTCCAGCTGTAACTAAAGTAACCAGACTTCCAGAGTCCAGCAAGGCCGTAATAGGCTTATTATTAACAATCATTTGACACATGTGTCTCCCCACCCTTGGTGCTGCAGCGCAGGAAACAGCCGCAAACATAGACTGCCTTCTAATAGACAGATCGTTCAGAGGCGATTCAGTTTGCATGTGTTGCACTTTACAAGTCTCTCACTCACTCACTCACTCACTCACTCACTCACTCAGATCACACTGCATTGGTTCATCAGTCAATGGACAGTTGGCTGCAACATGTCCCAGTTCTTGGCAACGAAAACACCTGATGTTTCCCCAATTTGGTTTGCTGACAGGCAGTGGTTTCCCTTGTTTGGGACACCAAACTTCAGTCCTGGCACCAAAAATCCTTCCCCCTACTTCCTTGCCATGCTTACCACTCACTTCCCCTGGAATAGTCTTACCGGTTGCCTGGGGAGACCGTGGCTTTGAATGCAAAGTCCGTGCGGCTGTTGGGGTGGTGATCAGGTTCTCAGCAGCAAAGTACCTCTCAACGAGTTCCACCAGATTATCTCTCGACTTGGGGTCTCCTTGACTCACCCACTTCTGCAGGGGAATTGGCAGTGACCTCAGGAATTGGTCCATGACCACACGCTCCACTATTTGTGGTGCAGACAGGGACTCCGGCTGTAGCCATTTTCGCACCAGGTGGATCAGATCAAACATCTGCGATCTTGGGGGCCTCTCCACTTGGAAGAACCAGCTGTAGACCCGCTGTGCTCGAACGGCCAAGGTGACACCGAGTCGCACCAGGATTTCCTGCTTGACCTTCTCCTAGTCTCCCACTTCTGCCGACTCCAGATCATAGTAGGCCTTCTGCGATTCACCCGAACGTAAGGGGGCAATCAGTCCTGCCCACTTGGTTTGAGGCCAAACTTCCCTCTCAGCGGTCAGTTCAAACATTAGTAGGAAGGCCTCTGGATCATCATCCGTAGTCATCTTAGATAGAAAGCGAGCCACATGGATGGCTGAGGGCTTGTCTCCAATATCCTTGATCTTGGCAGGTGCCCACTGTGCTAGCGTCTCTGCGACCTCAGTCATGGTTTTCCTATTCGCTTTTGCATCAGTGGTAAGCTGTTCAAACAGCCTCTGTGACTGCTCTTGTGCAGCACCAATCTGCCTCTGTGACTGCTCATGTACAGCAATAATTTGTTGGTACAGCGCCTTGGTTTGCTCCTGTACGATAGCATTGGCTTGCTGTTGTGTAGAGTTTGCTAGCACCATTTGTTTGAGGATTTCCTCCATGTTGTCACTTTAGGTACTGGCCTTTTAAATAGTAACTTACTACTGCTGCCCGCATTCTCCACCATATGTAAGCTGGGGGATAGGTAGCAGGTACAAAAGCTCCCTGGGACGAGCAGGCACAGATACCAAGTCCATGGGATAAGTGAAAACAGAGGGGTGTTTATTGGTGCTATGTACAAAGTCTATTTACAGGTGCTGTACAGTGTGCAGAGAAGAAACAAAACAAAAGTAATCAAACAAAAACCTAGCCACGTCTTGGCTCTAACTATACAATATCTAGGCCCTCACTACCAGGCTGAGCAAGCCTACAGCTTGTCAGCTTCCACACAAAGGCTTAAGAGTTTTTACCAACCTCCTTGCTCTCTCACAGCTCAGTAGCAACTGTGTTTCCCAGGACAGAGCAAAGGCTGTTCTGCTCAGGTGAGCTTAAATGGACCTGGGAGAGAGGAACACCTGGACTGGATCAGAGCTCCCTGAACTTATAAGAGAGGAGCCTGGGAGAGGTATAAACCCCGAATAGGACTTTCCCAGGCTCTCTCTGGGACGCTCTTCTACAATATATATATATATATATATATATATATATATATATATATATATACTCTGCATTTAGTGTAGACTAGATATTCAGTGTAGACTCTATATTCAGTCGGTGCAGGCAGTGTATGTGATTGTTTGTCTGTTCGCATGTTCTGGTGCTAACCGAACCAGGGGGTGTTCGGTTCATCCCTAATACTGACCAATCAATATTGGACCATGGCACACCTTTTAATTTTGCACATTCTTTAGCCCACAACCTTTTTTTAAACATGAAAGGGCCAGTTGTGTGTCCCACCCAGTTCAAAAGCTGATCCTTATGGCTGGTTTTACCTACAAAAAATATAAACACAATACACATCTGTGATCACACAGAAGTATAGGTAAAAATAATATTATGTATCTGAAGTTTAATCTTGCCTTAAATATATTATTATAACTTCTTGACAATTCTTTCATATCTGATTACAAATCTAGTTTATGAGCTGTCCTATTAGGGCATCTGTTTATTAAACAGCCAAATAATATTTCGATGCTTAAGATATATCAAAACATTTGAGGTATTTTAGAAATGAAAGAACAGATGAACTAATGACTTGTGTGCCTAAAATATTGAATATAAATTGCTGGCGGTGTGGTCTAGAGACATTTTACCTAAAAAGCTTTTGTTGTTTTAAAGAAAATAATGTCCTCCATTTCTCATGATGTTTATTTTTATAGAAAAAAAAAACAAGCCCTCCTAAAAGTTTACCCCTTGTTATACACTAAAACATGTATACTCCAAGAGGCTGTTTATATAATCAGCAAAACATGACTAAGGGTAAGTGAGGCATTTCTAACATATGGCAGAAAATTTTATGAATCAGGGCAAAGGTCAAGTGCTTCCAGCCTTCTAACTTCTTGTTAGATCATTTTAACATACACCCAATAGAACTTACTTCATATACAATCCCGATTTTCCACTAAACAAAGTTACAACCTAACTCTTGACTCTGGGCTTCAGTTCCTTTTTCTGAATTTTGAAAAAGTTTATATAATGACAGTAACTGAAATAGTTAAACACATGTAAATGTTAAATCCATTGCCAAAATGTAATACATTTTACTAACAAAAAAAATTCTATAAAGATGTCACTATGACTAGTGTGTTGCGACTGTTCATTGTTTGTATTCTACTTCTGATGCCTCTGTGTTTTACTCCAGGTGCCTCCATGTCAGTTGTTTTTCACAACAGCTATCCATCAGGTATGCTACAAAAATTTCAGTCATACATTTTTTTTTGCATGATGGTAGTGATGGTAGATATTCCCAGCTGTACTCACTCATGCACAGTGGAAATGCAAACACTAAAGCTGGTGCACACAGAATATGGTCCAGCTGTACATAGTAACCAATAGACACGTGCACACTGAAATGATTCATTTCAGAATTTCAGAATTTCGTCCAAAAAATACATTTATTTAGTTGCTCCTGAAATTAGTTTTTTTTTTTTGTTTCTTTATTAAATACATTAGTCCGAAAATCCAAATGAATTAACCACTTCAGCCCCGGACCATATTGCTGGTCAAAGACCAGGCCACTTTTTCGGCACTGCGTCGCTTTACCTGACAATTGCGCGGTCATGCGACGTGGCTCCCAAACAAAATTAGCGTCCTTTTTTCCCCACAAATAGAGCTTTCTTTTGGTGGTATTTGATCACCTCTGTGGTTTTTAGTTTTTGCGCTATAAACAAAAATAGAGCGACAATTTTGAAAAAAAATAATATTTTTTACTTTTTGCTATAATAAATATCCCCCAAAAATATATAAAAAACATTTTTTTTCCTCAGTTTAGGCCGATACGTATTCTTCTACATATTTTTCGTAAAACATTTGCAATAAGCGTTTATTGATTGGTTTGCGCAAAAGTTATAGCATTTACAAAATAGGGGATAGTTTTATGACATTTTTATGAATATTTTTTTTTGCTACATTATGGCGGACACTTCGGACACATTTGACACATTTTTGGGACCATTGGCCTTTTTTTAGCGATCAGTGCTATACAAATGCATTGATTACTATAAAAATGCCACTGGCAGGGAAGGGGTTAACACTAGGGGGCAAGGAAGGGGTTAAGTATGTTCCCTGGGTGTGTTCTAACTGAAGGGGGGGTGGACTGACTTGGGGAAATGACTGATTGCTGTTCATACATTGCATTTCTCCCTCTGACAGGACCGGGAGCTGTGTGTTTACACACACAGCTCCCGGTTCTCGCTCTGTAACGAGGGATCGCGGGTGCCCGGCGGTGATCGCGCCTGCCGGGCACGCCCGTCAGCATCACGGGCGAGCGGGGGGGCGCGCGCCCCTATTGGCTGCGCGGTGAGATGACGTTTAGCTACGTGATCTCGCCCAGCAGAGCCTACCTGCCGCCGTATAACTTGCGGCGGCTGGTCGGCAAGCAGTTAAGGTTGAATCTGTCAATTGAAGGCTTATGGTGTCTGTCGAATGTTTGGCGAAGCAGCAAAACTGTACGATGCCGCAATCGTACATTTCCAGTCTAATGTTCTGCCTACAAGCGATAGAAGAATTCTAATGTTGTATGACACTGGTAATAATTATATTTATGAATTATTATTACTAGTCAACTAACATTCGATTTCTTCTATAGCCTATGGGCAGAGCATTTGACCGAAAATGTATGATTGCAGCGTTGTACAGTTTAGCTGCTTGTCGAATCTTCTTAGATTTTTCGACAGACACCATAAGCCTTCAATGACAGATTTGACGTTTGTATGTTTTTCGCTGCTTCGTCGAATCTTTGTAGTTCATGTTGAATGGTCTACCCCAACACTGTCTTATAATGTTGAATCTTTTCTATCTATGTCGAATCTTTCCTCTCTATGTAGAATAATCTTGGACTACTAGAGTTAAGGTTAGGCACATTCAACCGCAGGTTCACATCTCCTATCTATATCGAACTGTTGTAGCAATGAAAATGAAAATAAAGCATCTTTATGATTGGGGGAAATGTGAGTATAAGACTAGGAGGGGAGGCTGGGAACAGGGTACTAAAAGTAGTTACACTTTAATATAAATTTTCAATGAACCTGATATACTGGTGGAAACAAATGGCTATATGAGTTTGTAGAAATGACATGTTATTTTTACATTATTTATATGATGCTTACTTTATCGGATAAATGTTTTTTGTTTAATTTCAAATAACTTACGTATAAGTGGAAAAACACCACACACCTCCATCTGTTATGTAACCAATATTTATTTTGAATCAGAAAAAAAAATCTGATTTTTGCAACACACAGTCATTGAGTGTTGATGTTCTCATTGTTAAAAACAGAATGCTGTAAAGTCAAACAGAAAAAAGGTTATTACGGCATAATTTTAAGAATTTGTAATATTTAGAGTCATGTTTTCCTCAAGATATTATGGCATATACATACAGTATATTTGGATTATTTTGTACTTAGGTCTTATGTTGACAGTAGTTATTCAAAGTTATTGCTTTAGTCTGTTGGCTACAACATCATAATATGTAAATGTGATTTAATTGATTATATTTAACCACTTACCCCCCGGACCATATTGCTGCCCAAAGACCAGAGTACTTTTTGCGATTCGGGACTGCGTCGCTTTAACAGACAATTGCGCGGTCGTGCGACGTGGCTCCCAAACAAAATTGGCGTCCTTTTTTTCCCACAAATAGAGCTTTCTTTTGGTGGTATTTGATCACCTCTGCGTTTTTTATTTTTTGCGCTATAAACAAAAATAGAACGACAATTTTGAAAAAAATGAATATTTTTTACTTTTTGCTGTAATAAATATCCCCCAAAAATATATAGAAAAACATTTTTTTTCCTCAGTTTAGGCCGATACGTATTCTTCTACATATTTTTCGTAAAAAAAAATCGCAATAAGCGTTTATTGATTGGTTTGCGCAAAAGTTATAGCGTTTACAAAATAGGGGGTATTTTTATGGCATTTTTATTAATATTTTTTTTACTAGTAATGGCGGCGATCAGCGATTTTTTTTTCGGTATTGCGACATTATGGCGGACACTTCGGACATTTTTGACACATTTTTGGGACCATTGGCATTTTTATAGCGATCAGTGCTATAAAAATGCATTAGATTACTATAAAAATGCCACTGGCAGTGAAGGGGTTAACACTAGGGGGCGGGGAAGGGGTTAAGTATGCCTGGGTGTGTTCTTACTGTGGGGGGGGGGGTGGCCTCACTAGGGGAAACACTGATTTTCTGTTCATACATTGTATGAACAGAAAATCAGCATTTCCCCTGCTGACAGGAACGAGAGCTGTGTGTTTACACACACAGCTCCCGTTCCCCGCTCTGTACCGAGCGATCGCGTGTGCCCGGCGGCGATCGCGCCCGCCGGGCACACGCACGGGAGTCGGGGGCGAGCGGGGGGCGCGCGCGCGCGCCTCCGGCGGCGCCCGTGCGCCCCTAGTGGCGGCTAATAGGCAGGACGTCCATTTACGTGGTCTCGCCTAGGAGAGCCACCTTGTGGACGTATTTCGGCGGTGCAGCGACGGCAAGTGGTTAATCAATTATGTTATGCTTATTTTAGACTTTTAATGCAATAGATTTATTCAAATTCATGAACAATAAACTTGCTGTAATGTCAGATAGGTTCTTAATTTTTTTAAACTTGTTTTTATTAAGTAAATGCAAATAAACATACATTTACAGAGAAATATTCTTAAGACAGTAGCGCACATTCAAAATGTCACATTGCCAAATAACCGGAGTATATGAGAAATAACAGCAAACAAATATAGGCACTGATCATTTGCATCTACGTTGAATATAGTCAGAAATTTAGAAAAGAACAGCATATTGCCACTCAAGGTTCTTTAAAGTGGAGGTCCAGCTGTGAAAATAAATAAATAAATAAAAGTCAACATCTACAAACACTAGCTGCTGACTTTTAATAAGTACAGTTACCTGTCCAGCGTGCCCGTAATTTTGCCCGCCCGAGGCCGATCCATCCTCCGGATCGTGTGCCAGCGCCGCCATCCTCACTGAGGGAACCAGGCAGTGAAGCCTTTTTGACTATTTTTTTTTTTTTTTTTAGGGTGGACCTCCTCTTTAACTGGGCCACTAAAATTGATCTTGAATCTCACTTTGATAAACATATTTTGTTGTATATCTATGAACTTTGCCAAACTGCTTTTTGATCAAAATTATGCTAACACTATAAAAGAGTGTTGATGAATTGAATTGCTTATGGCATATAGTTGCATATAGTTGCCATTGGATAGTTAAAGCTTGCACAATAAATTCAGGAAGCCTCTCGGGAGGCACACGGACAACATCTATTTGCTGCCAGCTTACTCCCTAGCTACTGGTTTATTTTGGCCATTTATGGCCCTCTCCTCCTTTGGAACCATCTAAAGTGTCTGTTCAGTGCTATCCAAACACTTAACCTGGTTTTGGCTAATTATGGCCTTATTCCTTGCAGACTTAATTTTTCTTTTTTAGACTCCCTTCAAACATATGTCCTGATTGACACTTCAGGCTACTCAATTAAAGCTGATATCTACGGTTAACCCCCTGTTGGCCCTCGCTGTGCAGCTTTTTACTCATAGAGCAATGCGCCAAGTTGTCCACTAATTTTTCTTGTATTTACTCGCCCCTTTACTTTTGATTAAATACTACTAACTTCCAAGCACATTGATCTAAACAGGTCCTTTGAAGAAGCGCATATCTGTAGCGCGAAACATGTCGGGACCCCTATCAATCCAGCGTCAATGTTAAGATCTCCAGTAGATACAATCTGCAGACCTTTTCCAGGAGTTACTTTATCCATCTATGGTCAAAAGTGTTTGTCCGCATCAGGACTCTTTATTATTTCCAATTTAGTAAATGTCTAATTTGGGTATTACTTTATTATAACCATTTATAATCTTCTGTGAATAAGCCACCTCAATCACTGTGAACGCTGTGCAATTTGGACCTTATGTGTACATCTCTTGGAGATCAATTTTAAATTCAAATTCATTTAAAGTATATTTTTGTAATAAATAATTTTTATATAAAGTTCCCGTTTGTGGTGACTGTTATCTTTACCAACCTATCATGCCGATAAAGTCCATGACTAGCCCCTAAGTAATTTTTTCTTTAAAAACTCTGTTTAGGACGTGGCATATGTGAAAATATTATGCATCCACATGCGCACTACATGTGAGGATGCACTTATCCTTTTGATAAATTCAGAGTTGTTATAGTCTTTTGATAATTAGTCTGCTTCCTACACTGCATTCCATGAACTTTTATCTTCACCTGTGCCTTCCTGCATTTTTCTCTTCTAATTAGGATGGCGTGTACCATCAGAAACAACTACAGTATATTATAACAATAGAGGATCATTATTCACAGTACTTCTTACAGTATGCAACAGGGGTTGCCTGCTTTCACTCTTTATTGTCCTTGTATCAACCACAGTGTTATGCAATAGTTGCTATATTATGGTCTCTACTAACTCAGGGCCCCAAACAATGATTTGATATTTTGTTAGGTTCAATATGTTAATACAGTATTCAAATATGTTTCTGCTCAGTGGCTCAGGCTTGGTGAGATGGCCAATGTCACAGATACAATTTAACAGTGTTGAGCAATGTCAACAACCCTGTGCACTTAAAAATCCATAACCCCATTATTTTCATTAAAATGAATTTACTATGTGATTTTTTTTATTATTTAGTGCTGCTGTCAGCCACCAAATGCTATGTTGTATATTATTTGTTTCTATTTAGTTATCATAAGCCCTCACCTTGTAAAACAATCCACTTATTTTAAAACAGCAATGAAATGCAAAACATTTGTGTGTTTGTATACAATAAAAAATAAAATAAATTATACATATATTTTTTTTACCCTTTTTTGGTGATCACATACTCTCTCTTCTCAGCTGTATAAGGAGATCAGAGAGCTGGGGGAGGAGAAACAGCAGCATGCTTATCTTCCCAATAAATACCTGTGAAGGGGGTGGGGGGCATGTAAGGACAAATCTGATCATTGGAGGAGAGCAGGCTGAGTTCCCAACTTGGTTAGAAAAAAAAATGACCAAGCGATGCTCTCCTGCCTAGTGTGGTAAGCTTTTGATAGGAAAGCAGAGGGACTGGCAAGAACACCAGGTATTTCACACAAGGGAAGCAATACAAAGAGAACATGATACTTTTTTCATACAAGTACATAGCACAGTAGGCACATATCAGAAATATGAATGTCTGGGTTTAAATATTCTTTAAATTCACTATGTGTTAATAATTCTGCCTCCATTGCTACTTCCAGCTTGAAATTAAAATTTGAAAAAAGGGTCCCCATGTCTTACTGAAATTCACAAGACATGATTTCACAACTCCACCCACTAGCCTAACACGAGGAATGATCCACTTATGTTGGCTTACATGATGGAATAAGACATGTAGATAACATCTGTTCTAATAAGGCTCTGCTGTGTTTTACATTGTTACAGAATGAAAGTCTGGAAACTCTATATATTTGTATGCCTTTTCTTGTTTTCTATATACTATATATGTATTGGTTTCTGATGTGTTAAACTGTCACCTTCCTGTTAATGGGTTTTATTGCCTATTTTTAAGAAATATACTGCAACTGTAAGGGATAATGTGCTGATTTGTAATATGCATTAAACATAATATAATATGTTGCTCTGAGTCTTTGGGCACAATAATAGGTTTGCAAATATAAAGGGTATGGAAAAATTAGTTATCTGCAAAACTGATTTGGTACATAATTATCTCTTCTGTTTTTGAAAAATGGTATGTGGGTGTGTCTGAGCTTTTCACTATTGTAAAAAGTTTGAGTTGTACATTCACCATTGGCTAAAAGGTGATCTTTGTTATTATTGCTTTATTATATATTTACCTTTAGCATGCCCAGCACAGGGTCAGTTACTTTAAACGTATTTGTTAGAACATTGCAATGTAAAATGTTTATTGACAGTTTCCCATCTCGTGAGAAAACAATCATTAAAGATACTTAGATTAACCACTTCCATACCGGGCCACTTCCATACTGGGCCATTGTCATATGATGTCCCCCAGGGGGCCCACAGTGTGGCGATCGGGGGTGAGGCGTGTCCCTTGGACACAGCCCATCCCCGATCAGGGTAAAGAGCCAACGAGGTATTGCCATACTCAGGACAAGTTGCAGAATGTATTTTGGGGTGTCATTTTTGCTACGTACATGCTATGTGTTAGAATTATCTTATAAATTTACCACTTTGTGTAAAAAAAAAGAAATTTTCATTTTTTCTCCACATTTTTCGAAGACTTTTGGAAAAAAATGAACTGTTCAATAGACTCATTATGTCTCATAGAATATATGTTGGGGTGTTTGCTTTCCAAAATGGGGTCATTCTGTGGGAAATTCCCCTATCCTGGTGCTCCAGGGCCTTCAAATTTGGGGTTGTTAGGAAATTAGATGTGTAATTTATGCTCCTAGAACGCCTGATGGTACGCATTTTGGACCTCTGTATGTGGCCAGACTGTGACAAAGTTTTACACATGTGGTATCGCTATACTCAGAACGAGTAGGAGAATGTATTTTGGTGTGTAATTGGAAGTATGCATTTGCTGTGTGTGAGAAAAAACGTATTATTATTATTATTATTATTATTATTATTATTATTATTATTATTATTATTAAAAACATGATAAAATAATAGTTTCTTAATTATTCCAAGAGTTGTGGGGAAAAAATTACAACTTCAAAAAACTTGCCATGCCTCTTACTAAATACCTTGGACTGTCTAATTTCCAAAAAGGGGCCATTTGGGGGGTATTTTTTATTTCCTGACATTTCAGGCTTTAAGAAATTAGATAGGCCATCAGTGCATCAGGTGTGACTATAATTTTCACACAGACCAAATAATATACACTTATTTGGATTATTTTTACCAAAGAAATTTAGCAGTAAACATTTTGGCCTAAATTATTGAACAAAAATTCCTTATTTGCAAAATGTTATCATAGGGCTAAATCCTCAAAAGAGATACGAAGGCGTATCTACTCATACGCCGTCGTATCCCTGTTTCTAACTATGGAACTGATCCACAGAATCAGTTTTCAATAGTTAGCCAGAAGATCCGGCATGTGCAAGGGACTTACACTGCCGGATCTTAGGATGCAGTACCGCATCCGCCGCTGGGGGCATTTTGTGTCGAAATGCCGCCTCGGGTATGCAAATTAGCACTTACGGAGATCCACAAAGCTTTTCAGCTTCGTTTTTTCTCCGTAAGTTTTAGTTTGCAAACGCAAAATTAGGGCTGCTTTTACAAAGTGTAAAGTTAGTACACCATGTAAAAGCAGACCCTTCTGTCCAGCGACGCAATTTTTTTTGTTTTGAATTTTTTTTGCCGCCGTATCTTTTTTTTTTCCCGACGCAACTTTATTGACCCGTCGCGATCCACAAAGCTCGGAGTAACGTAATTTCGCGCTATGCACGTCGGGAAAATGACGTCACGAGCATGCGCAGTACGGCCGGCGCGGGAGAGCGCCTCATTTAAATGGGAATCGCCCCCATTTGAAGAGGAACGCCTTGCGCCGGCGGAATTTAAGTTACACCGCTGCAAATTCCCAGGTAAGTGCTTTGTGGATCGGGCACTAACTTGGGAAATTTGCGGCGGTGTAACTTAAATGGAAAAAGTTAAGTTACGCCGCCTGGCTTAGGATTTGGCCCATAGAAACTAAAAAAATCGTTTTTTTTTCAAAAATGTTGCTCTTTTTTTCACTTATGTCGCAGGAAGGTCTGGGCGGGAAGGGTGTATAAGTGCCCTGTATTGGAGTGGTTAAAATGATGATTAAAGCTTTACCAGATGATTACCCAGGAAAATACAATATTTGTGTGTGGAAGCTTTACAATCCACCTTAGTTATCTTGTACTAATGGTGTATGTACCACATACACACTCTTGCATCTTTGAAGAAATGCAGGACCAGACTTGAATGCAGTTTATATTGCTTTACTGGAACTTGGTAGGTGTGGCAGAGGAACTTCGTCTGGTAGACATAGTCCTACAAAACAAGAGCTTAAAATGTTACTCTGTTCCACTGGACTCTTGAAGCCGTCTAGACATGGGCTCCATCTCTGGGGCCTAAAACCATTTTTGACACAGAACTCTGGAGAGTCATAACAGAATGGCTGTAAAAGTGGTACTACAGCGCTACTACTTAATAATTCAAGGGAAAAAATAAACAACAAATAACTAAATAATACAGCTGCGAACACAAAATGTGTACAAAACCAAACGTGATAATTGAGGAAAATGGGTGCTGCGCTAGTATTAACTTATTCCTATTCGTACAATAGTGCATATGAGATCCCCAATTAAATCAAAAAATAGGGGCATCAAGGGTACAAATAAACATTAAACACAATGAATAAATATGAGAGGATGAAATAGTGAAATGATAGGTGCCAAAAAAACAGTCCCGTTTGAAATCAGCATAGAGCCTCCATGGAAAAAACACACAGCAACCTGCACAATCACTGAAGGGAAAAAAAGACAAGCAATCCTGTAATAAAAAAATCCTGTAATAAACAGTTCAGTGTATGGAAACTTCACCCCCTAGATCTCCTTTTCCTTCAGGGCAATGCCGCTCATAATGGGGAAAAAAACAAACAAATATGGTGCAAATAACGTTTGAGAAAGATGAAATGAATTTTGCAATACAGCGATTGCACTCACGATACACTTAGATTAAGGGTCTCAAACTGGTGGCCCTCCAGCTGTTGTAAAACTACAAGTCCCATCATGCCTCTGCCTGTGGGAGTCATGCTGGTAACTGTCATTCTTGCAATGCCTCATTGGAATTGTAGTTTTGCAACAGCTGGAGGGCCGCCAGTTTGAGACGCCTGACTTAGATCAAACAGGCTCAGCTGTAGAGTCAAACGCTGCTCAGTGCTTTGCGATATCCTCAATGGGACGGATCTCCCGTCGATCGTGTCACTTAGGCTCCTCCCTCACGCGTATCGTCACTGGACACGTGACTTATTCATGGGTTGCCATGTGACCATGTCAGCTGTCTATTTATACACGCTGGCAATGGAGGCAAGAGCGGAGGATTGATCTTTCACATCATTGTTGGCTGACTTCCACAGTATATGACAAAATTGTGAACATAACAAGCTTTTTAATAATACAACATTTAAAAACGTTTTGAAATACCAGATACGATTTAAAATTAAAAACTTCATAAAAATTACTGGAACAAAGCAATGTGTATATAATGCCTCCAGTGGTAGGGGACCATATCCACAGAAGCAAATATCCTATTTGGTTAATACACATCACCCCCTGGTGGATGACAGTGATATTACATATAATATATTAAGAGATATATATAAAAATCTTAAATATACAGAATACTAGTGCATGGATCATTCATGGTTTTATCAGGTAAGTTATAAGGGCCACTCAAAAGTTCTATACCAAAAAATAGAGGAAACAGTATTCCCACACTCCAAAATATGGTCCATACACAAAAAATTTAAAATTATTTAAAATTATAAAATTATAAAATATTACATAAAATATTCAATAAATTCATATTTACTCCAGAAATAATTGAGATCGAACTCAATATTGAGGCCATTAGGGGCCAGGGTTGCCATCTCATGTATCCACCGAGATTCGCATTTGCTAAGCTCCCTGACTTTGTGACTCCCCCTCCAGTGGGGTATATATTTGTCAATGGTCCTTTGGGGTCTTTTTGGTGGCACTGTTCAAAATGTCGTGAGACATTGTGCTCCAAAAAACCTTTCTCAATGTTTTGTATATGCTCCCTTATTCGCTTCCACATCGGTCTTTTTGTGCGTCCCACGTACTGCAACGAACATGGGCACTGGAGCACATATACTCCCTCAGTTTTGCAAGTTATAAGATTTTTGATTTTATACTCTTTTTTAGTTGTATTAGATGAAAAACTGGAACATTTTTGTCTGTTTTGATTTGTTTTTCTGCACGCATAGCAGCGTTTGAAAGGGTAAAAACCTTTTCCTTGCCATAAGGTCAACTTATCGGCTTTGTTGGGTGGATCAGGGACACTTTTTGCCACCAAATCTCTTAGGCCCCATACACACGATAGAATCCATCCGCTGAAAAATCCCAGCGAATGGGTTTCAGCGGATAGATCCTATGGTGTGTACACTCCAGCGGATCTGTTTCCGCGGATATTTCTCCCCTGGGATGGATTCCAGCAGATCGAATATTTGCTGACATGCTAAACAAATCTATCTGCTGGAATCCATCCCAACGGATGGATCCGCTGGTCTGTATAGACTCACCGGATCCATCCGTCCGAAGGGATCCCCCGCATGCGTCGTAATGATTCGACGCATGCGTGGAATTCCTTATTTGACAGCGTCGCGCACGTCGCCGTGTCATAATCGCGGCGACGGCGCGACACGTCATCGCCAGAGGATTTTGGCGCGGATTTCAATGCGATGGTGAGTACACTCCATCGCATGGATATCCGCTGAAATCCTCGAGAGGATTTATCCGCGGAAACGGTCCGCTGGACCGTATTCGCGGATAAATCCTCTCGTGTGTATGGGGCCTAAGTGTAGGGGCTCTTCGGTATACCACCCTAGGCACCTTGGGTAGTACACTTTGAAGTTGTCTATCAGCTTTAAGTATCGGCCAATATTTTTTGAATATCGACTCAAGTTGTCTATGTTGCACATTAAAGTTTAGGATGATTGGTACTTCCTGTTCTAACTTTGCAATCTTCTTTTTGTATAGGATGAGGTTCTCCCTTGGGATATTCTGAACTTCCTTGATTTTTTCTTGAATGAATTCATTGCTGTAGCCTTTTTGCATGAACTTGGCACCAATAAGATTTGCCTGATCAAGGAACGTTTGGGTGTCCGAACAATTTCTCCTGATTCGTGTCATTTGTCCTTTTGGTATATTTATCAGCCAGGGTTCGTAGTGACAGCTATCTGTAGGGATGTAGCTGTTACGATCCACTGGCTTAAAGAATGTTTTGGTACTGATTGTCTGACTTTCCAATGAGATTTCTAAATCTAGAAATTGAATGGTCTTATCACTTATTGTGTATGTAAGATTTATGTTTTTTCCATTCTCATTTAGTTTGTCAAAAAATTGTTTCAGTGAGGACTCATCACCTTTCCATAGCACTATGCAGTCATCAATAAATCTTTTGTACATCACCAACGATTCTGGTGTGTTGGTATATATGGCTGTCTCCTCCCACTCTGACATATAGATATTGGCGATACTTAGACATAGCTATTCCGTTTAGCTGTCTAAAATACTGTGATTTGTGCCAAAAATAATTGTGTTGCAGCCCGTAGGCTAAGCTCCTCAGAATGAAGCGTTTTTGCTTTGACACCAGATTACTAAAACTGTTCAGAGCCCATTTGGACGCGTCAATGGCCTCCTTGTGGTTAATCACTGTATACAGTGAGGCCACATCTGCTGTGGCTAACAGATATGTATCATAAGTATCCATGTTGATTGATTCCAAAATCTGTATAAGGTGTTTTGTATCCCTTAAATATGCTCAGGTTTGGGGAACCAATGGTTGCACGAAACGATCCACGTATTCACCTAACCTGGAATTAATGGAATGTATTCCATTTATAATAGGTCACCCGGGAGGTTTTTGAGCATCTTTATGAATCTTTGGTATTGTGTATATGATGGGCACCCTGCATGTGTCTGGTACCAGATAATTATATTCTTTTTTGTTCAGGACTCCTTTCATTCTTCCTCTGAATATCAAGTCGGATAATTCTTCTTTATATTCTCCTGTTGGGTCACCTCTGAGCTTGATATATGTATTAGTATCTTTCAATTGGTTGTCCAGTTCTTCATAATAATAGTTTTTTAATAGGACCACAATGGCCCCACCTTTGTCGGTGGGCCTTATAATGATTTCTTTATTCTTCTCCAGTTCTTTAATCCCTTTATGTATGTTCCTTGGGTCAGGTACTCGTTTGACCTTTAGATTTTCCAAATCTTTCAGTACCATTTTGCTAAAAACCTCTACGTTGTGATTGTTATGCACCTGCGGGTTAAAAAGGGATTTGTTTCTAAGAGTACTGTATTGAACTCTGCCTTCATCCATATTCCTGTTGGCTTGATTCCTTATAGGCTGATTCAGCATATATTTTTTGATGTTTAGCTTGCGCACAAATTTCCGAACATCAACAAATACATCAAATTTATTTAAATTTCTTTTAGGAGCAAACTTTAAACCCTTATCCAGAGTCATCATTTCCGTTGGGGTAAGGTCAATTCCGCTTAAGTTATAAATTCCTTCTCCTATTGCACTTTTCGCCTTTTTGACCTTGTGTCCCCCTCGACATCCCCATGTTCGTTGGGGCTTCGGGCGTGATTCGTCTGTTTGTACCGGGGTGGGGTTTTGTCGCTCCTGCGGTAATCTAAAAAAGAGCGTGAATCTGTTTCGTTTCTATAGGTACTGAGTGGTTCATACCTATTTTGCGTATGCACCGGGCTTCTCCTGTTATCACAATAATAGCTAGGTGGTGCACCATTTTGCTGATATTGCTGAGATGACCCTCCTTGTTGTTGGTAATAGGGGGTCGGTTGTTGATAGTAATCTCTTGGATCTCTGTATTCCTGATTGTAATGTCTAGAGTCCTGATTTTGGTTTTGTTCATTACCATGTTGATTTTGAGTTTGGCCATGATGTTTGTTCTTATTTTTCCAGTTAGTATTTTTAGGAGATTTTGACTTTGGTTTTTGGTTTCCCTTATTTTTCCACCAGGGTTTGGGGGTCCTCGGTCCATTGTGATCATCTCTATGAGGTCTATTATGATCACTGGGATAATCTCTATGGGGCCTTTCATAATTGCCCTCTGATGGCCTAATTGGTTCAAGTGGTCTAAGATTTGGACCCCTATCAGGGGATACTATCCGTACCTCCCTATCTGGGGAGGAGGCCACTGATCCTCCATGATGTTCTCGAAGGTTCAGTTGCCATTTAAAAATCTGGTGCAATTTATAGTCATTTGTATCTCTTAGGTATTTTCTTTTTTTCCTTTGCTTGATCTCCATATCCTTTTGCTCTAGAACTTTATTCAGTTGATTAGTAAGTGTTACAAACAAGGGTGAATCCTTATGACCCTCCAGGAGGATTCTACACTCCGCAATTTGTTTGTTAATATTAGACATCTTTCTCTGTTTACGTTTTATGAGGAATTGTAATACTTCCAAACCTTTGGTATTGAAAAATTGATAGCACTCCTCTATTGAATCTTTGTCTGTTAGACCATCCATAATGGGAACGTCCCATCTGAGTCTCCTTGGGACTATACTCTCTTTTATGTACTGGTCATGGGTAGTGAGATTCCACCACACACTCATCTTTTTTTCCATTAGGTGACCAAATCTCCTAAAATTTGTATCAAGATCACCTGACTCTACTGTAGGTTTTGTAGTAAAGACATCCTTCAAATCTATTGTACGGTTTTCCATAAACTGAAAAATTTCCATAGTTGCTGCTGATAGTGATAAAATGAAAAGAATATAATGTAAAAGTGGTACTACAGCGCTACTACTTAATAATTCAAGGGAAAAAATAAACAACAAATAACTAAATAATACAGCTGCGAACACAAAAGGTGTACAAAACCAAACGTGATAATTGAGGAAAATGGGTGCTGCGCTAGTATTAACTTATTCCTATTCGTACAATAGTGCATATGAGATCCCCAATTAAATCAAAAATTAGGGGCATCAAGGGTGCAAATAAACATTAAACACAATGAATAAATATGAGAGGATGAAATAGTGAAATGCTAGGTGCCAAAAAAAACAGTCCCGTTTGAAATCAGCATAGAGCCTCCATGGAAAAAAACACACAGCAACCTGCACAATCACTGAAGGGAAAAAAAGACAAGCAATCCTGTAATAAAAAAAATCCTGTAATAAACAGTTCAGTGTATGGAAACTTCACCCCCTAGATCTCCTTTTCCTTCAGGGCAATGCCGCTCATAATGGGGAAAAAGAAAACAAATATGGTGCAAATAACGTTTGAGAAAGATTAAATGAATTTTGCAATACAGCGATTGCACTCACAATACACTTAGATCAAACAGGCTCAGCTGTAGAGTCGCACGCCGCTCAGTGCTTTGCGATCTCCTCAATGGGACGGATCTCCCATCTATCGTTTCACTTAGGCTCCTCCCCCACGCGTATCGTCACTGGACACGTGACTTATTCATGGGTTGCCATGTGACCATGTCAGCTGTCTATTTATACACGCTGGCAATGGAGGCAAGAGCGGAGGATTGATCTTTCACATCATTGTCGGCTGACTTCCACAGTATATGACAAAATTGTGAACATAACAAGCTTTTTAATAATACAACATTTAAAAACGTTTTGAAATACCAGATACGATTTAAAATGAAAAACTTCATAAAAATTACTGGAACAAAGCAATGTGTATATAATGCCTCCAGTGGTAGGGGACCATATCCACAGAAGCAAATATCCTTTTTGGTTAATACACACCCCCCCCTGTTGGATGACAGTGATATTACATATAATATATTAAGAGATATATATAAAAATCTTAAATATACAGAATACTAGTGCATGGATTATTCATGGTTTTATCAGGTAAGTTATAAGGGCCACTCAAAAGTTCTATAACCAAAAAATAGAGGAATCAGTATTCCCACACTCCAAAATATGGTCCATACACAAAAAATTAAAAATTATTTAAAATTATAAAATTATAAAATATTACATAAAATATTCAATAAATTCATATTTACTCCAGAAATAATAGCCTATACTCAAAAATCCACAATGAAACAATTGAGATCGAACTCAATATTGAGGCCATTAGGGGCCAGGGTTGCCATCTCATGTATCCACCGAGATTCGCATTTGCTAAGCTCCCTGACTTTGTGACTCCCCCTCCAGTGGGGTATATATTTGTCAATGGCCCAAAATTTGAGTCCTTTGGGGTCTTTTTGGTGGCACTGTTCAAAATGTCGTGAGACATTGTGCTCCAAAAAACCCTTCTCAATGTTTTGTAAAGACCGATGTGGAAGCGAATAAGGGAGCATATACAAAACATTGAGAAAGGTTTTTTGGAGCACAATGTCTCACGACATTTTGAACAGTGCCACCAAAAAGACCCCAAAGGACTCAAATTTTGGTTTCAATCACAAAGGAGTTTACAACTGGGTGCACATTCTACATTCATAAAGACACTTGGCTGGCTCTAAGTTTACCTAAGAGTACACTACTTTTAAGCAAACACATAGAGAGCATGCACGCTTTGTGTCTTTGAAAGCAGCAAAAAGTAATACAAGCCGACAGCACTGACTTCCTCAACACTAAGCTATTATGTAAAGAAGAGAAGTTGTCATCTAAATACAATACATACATAGGCTATTTTGTGAAACATGGTAAGGCAAACAGAATACTGAGCTGACTAATGGCTAGTTCTTGACATATTCTAACACTGCAAGAGAAAGAACATTGGGGGTTATTTACTAAAGGCAAATCCACTTTGCACTCCGAAGGGGACATGCAAGGAAAATAAAACACTGCACTTTAGCTTGCACATGATTGGATGATAAAATCAGCAGAGCCTCGCCTCATTTCATATCTACCCCTCAGATTTACAGCGACTGCACATCCAAGTGCACTTGCGGTGCACTTGTAGTGCAAAGTGGATTTGCCTTTCGTAAATAACCCCCATTGTCTCAGAAGGGATAATTCAATTGGTGGAGGAAAATATAAACATTCTAATTCACAAACAAATTGGGTCTGATTTACTAAAGATTTATAGGCTACTCACTACTCACAAAGAGAATGTTAAATATGCAAGTGAAGGTGTTGATTTTAAAAACCCAAGGGAAATTAAAAAAAGATTTTTGTGGTGCACCCTCTTACCCATGGATGTTTGAGGTGGCTTAGTGGGCTAGCATTTCAACTCTAAGGGTTGCCACCTTGGCATATTCTTGAATAGAAGAAAATGGGGATGCCAGTCACTTTAGTGCATTGAAAGTGTTTATTTAACTCAATGAACTCTATAGAGTGGGTCATGACATGAGATACCCAAAAACAAGAAAACATACAGCTGCAGAATTCTCTTCTAGTACAGTATCTGGTTGGCCTTTCAAAATCAGTCAAGCAGAACCCAGATCCTATGTAATTAATCACAGATACTTTAGTAGATGAGCAATGAGAACCTTGTCATGTGCCTGGGTCCTTTTGTCCTGTCCTGTTCCCTTCGCCCTGGGAACCTAAGTTGTGCAGTATACACCTTACATAGTACATCTGCTTCTAGTACTCTTTAGCCCCACCTGTCTTCCAGTTGCAATCAATCCACAATTAGATCTGCTTAAATTGCAGGACTTTGACTTCCTGTGGACTATGCCCATTTGTTGGATCTGTTTACTTGGGTGTGTGGACTCTGGACTTTGCCTTATTCCTGGACTACTCACTCTGCCTGATGATTTTGGAGTATTCTGCCAGTCTGTGTATGACCTTGCCTGCCCCCGATCACGCTTCTGGATTCTGACTTTGTACCCTACTGTCTAGACTTGTTGCTGACCTGGCCTGCCTGACTATGCTATAACTTATAAGCTCCACTCTGGACTAAACCTTTCAATGGGTACATACATATATATATATACACATTTTAAAATGTATTAAAATATTTTTGAATAAGTAGTGTCGACTTAAACAAACACTTTAATTTTTTTTTAGTTATCAGAAATGCCGCAAGGACAGGCAGTCAGTGAGCAGTGTGGAGTAAATATAGCTAGTCAGTGGGCAGTATGTAGTGGGAGGGCTGGGAGAAGTTCTCCAGTTTTTTATGTGTCTTGTAAGGCTTGAAGCAGCACAGGAGCTTAGGGCCAGATTCACAGAACAGATACAACGGTGTATCTCCTGATACACCGTTGTATCTCTTGTCGTATCTATGCGGCTGATTCATAGAATCAGTTCCGCATAAATAGCCCTAAGATCCGACAGGTGTAATTGACTTACACCGTCGGATCTTGGGATGCAATACTTCGGCTGCCGCTGGGGGGAGTTTGCGTCGTATTCCAGCGCCATGGAGTTCCACCTGGTGGGTATGTCACAGATTAGGTTCTTGGGCAGGTTGTATTCCTTTTGGAGGTCTGCCAGCCGAGCACTGGCATTATATGACCGTCGGAAATGCACACAGACTATCCTGGCCTGCTTCAGGACATCCTGTAAGCCCGGGTACCTGCCCAAGAACCGCTGCACCACCAAATTAAGGACATGAGCAAAACAGGGCACATGGGTCAGTTGTCCCTGTCGCAGGGCGGAGAGGAGGTTGGTGCCATTGTCACAAACCACCATTCCTGGCTTAAGCTGGCATGGCGTCAACCACCTCTGAGCCTGCCCCTGCAGAGCTAACAGAACCTCTGGCCCAGTGTGGCTCCTGTCCCCCAAGCACACCAGCTGAAGCACCGCATGGCATCTCTTTACCTGCGTAGCCCCTTGAACGCCTACGAAGCACCGCTGGTTCCGAGGACACATCAGCAGAGGAAAAGGCCACAGAGGAAGAAGAAGAGGAGGGGGTGGAAGAAAGAGGTGTGTCACAACCAGTAGTAGCATTTTGGAGGCATGGTGGTGGAACAACCTCCAACACTACTGTACCTTGTCCTGCGTCCTTCCCAGCTGCCAGCAGAGTCACCCAATGTGCCGTGAAAGATAGTTAATGTCCCTGTCCATGCCTGCTGGACCATGAGTCAGCGGTAATATGCACCTTACCACTGACCGCCCTGTCCAACGAGGCATGGACATTGCCTTCCACATGGCGGTAGAGAGCCGGAATTGCCTTCGGTGAGATAAAGTGGCGTTTAGGAACTTGCCACTGAGGTATCGCACATTCCACAAACTCACGGAAGGGGGCAGAATCTACCAACTGAAAAGGCAGCAGTTGAAGTGCTAGCAATTTAGCTAAGCTAGTATTCAACCACTGGGCATGTGGATGGCTGGGAGAGAACTTCTTTTGGCGCTGCAGCAGCTGGGGCAGGGAAATTTGCCTGGTACAATCTGCCATCGGTGTACCTTTCCTGGCAGGAACCCAGAAGGTCATCTCCATTTACCCCTTGCTCACCATGCATCACTAGCAGTAAACCTTTTGGTGATTGGCAAAAAGAACATAAGTCAGAACAATGCTTTTACTTTGTCTGCTAGAAAACACCTCCCATACAACAAGCAAAAGCAAACATAATTCTGAACTATGGAGAAACCCAATGAACACAGAAACAACAATAATCAGTTGCTGACCACTAAAGTTGGTCTAGGGGCATTCCTGTTTCAGACTAGGACCTACATTTGTTTGCAAATAACTAGGCTAAGAGAACAGCTGCTTTTCCCTTGGTAAATCAATCCATTATCTCAGTAAAAAGGATGTGTTTAACTTAAAGTAGAACTATACGCATAATATATTTTGGATAGAGCAAAGGAGAGCAAGGGAGAGTCTTCTTGAACTGATAAAATTCTGCATTGATTGACTTGATGATGTCAAGCTTCAATACATTGTAATAAGGTGATCATGGACAATGCAAATATAAAAATATCATGGGCCTTACTCAGAGCTTTTTTTTTTTCAGAAAATAGGTGCAGGAACTCAACCACGACCCCGTTCAGATTTCAAAAACAGTAGAAGGGTCTTAAAGGGGCATTAAATACCAGGATTGCATTACATACAGAGTGCAGAGTTCAGGGGGTTACACACAGAGTGCAGAGCTGTCACTTGTAAACACAGAAACCAGACTTCTGTGTTTACAAGTCACTGTGTGATGAGCAGGCACCAAAGGGTCTGAGCCAGAGGTGGTGGAACTGAGTTCCCCCAAGTTCCCCCTGAAAAAAGGCCCTGGCCTTACTCAATTTTTTTTGTATAGTGATTAAACAATTCCATTATTCTTAGTAATGTTCTCCTCCTATTCACAGCTCACCCTCTCCCCTCCCTGTCCACAGCTCACCCTCTCCCCCTGTCCTTAGCTCACCCTCTCCCTCCATCCCAACCCCCATCTTTCACCTGTGCACCCCCAGCTCCCTCGACAACTCTCTTCACTTTTTACAAGTCCCCACCCACAGCTCTCACTTTGCACAATCTACCCCGCCCCCCCAGCTCTTCAGCTCTCTCATCTCATCATGGTTAGACTAGAGCTGTGCAGCTGTGCCTCCATTCTATTTATTTCTCAGCCTACGGCACTCTCATGTCTGCATCTTCACCTGTCAGATATGTGTAGCACAGAGCCGAGGAGGAATTTCAGAGATCTTCACTCATCACAGTACAGGCAGGCAGCAGGCAAGGATAGCAGCTACCTCTGGAATCCCCCATTAAATGTGAGTTGTCGAAACATATCTACTGTTACTGTGGCCAAAAAACTCTTTGATTCACCAGTCTATATCTTTGATTCACCAGTCAACATCACATAGGCCTGGTCTTTGCCTATATGTTTAATGGTAAACTGTAGTCCTGCACTAATGTTCATTTTTTAACAAAAAAAAAACATTGAATATTTTCAATGCAATGGTTGATTTAGAATAATTTAGCAATCTTTTTAAAAACACATGCCAGACTCATAGGCATCCAAAACCATCTTTTTAGGGGCCTTTTTGGTTCTTGGCATGATGACGCCACATACATCAATAGCAAAGAGAAGGCTCTGGATATTTTAGATTTTAATAAAAAGAGGTTCCACCTACATACTCCCCAGAAAGGTTCTAATCTGAAAATGCAGACTTTGTAAGTTTGCCCACTTACAAAGAAATAAATGGTCTATAATTTTTAACATAGGTGTATTTTAAATGATAGAGACATAATATCAACCAAAAATCCAGAAAAAATACATGATACAAATGTTATAAATTTAATTGCAGCTCAGTGAGTAAAATAAGTATTTAATCCCCAAGCAAAACATGACTTAGTACTTGGTGGAGTAACCCTTGTTGGCAAGCACAGAGGTAAGACGTTTCTTGCTGTTGGTGACCAGGTTTGCACACATCTCAGGAGGGATTTTGGTCCACTATTTTTTACAGATCTTCTCTAAATCCTTAAGGTTCCTTGGCTGTCGCTTGACAACTCAAAAGTTCAGCTCCCTCCATATATTTTCTATAGGATTAAGGTCTGGCAACTGTAGTCCTCCGTGTGTTTCTTCTTGAACCACTCCTTTGTTGCCTTGGTAGAATGTTTTGGGTCATTGCCATGCAGAAACATCCATCCATGACCCATCTTCAGTGCTCTTGCTGATGGAAGAAGGTCCTCATCCAAGATTTTACAATACAAGGCCCCGTCCATAGGCCCCTCAATGTGTCAAATTTGGTCTGTACCTTTAGCAGAGAAACAGCCCCAAAGCATAATTATTCCAGCTAAAGGTACAGGCCGACTTTGCCCCATTGAGGGGCCAATGGATGGGGCCATGTATTGTAAAATCTTGGATGAGAACCTTCTTCCCTCAGCCAGAACACTGAAGATGGATTGTGGTTGGGTCTTCCAGCATGACAATGACCCAAAACATACCGCAAAGGCAACAAAGGTCGTGAAATGACCTAGTCAGTCTTCAGATCTTAATCAGATAGAACATTTATAGAAGGAG
The DNA here is from genome assembly GCF_905171775.1 of Rana temporaria. Lineage (NCBI taxonomy): Eukaryota > Metazoa > Chordata > Amphibia > Anura > Ranidae > Rana > Rana temporaria. The sequence continues at coordinate 222,856,749 of NC_053489.1, forward strand.
CAAAAACTTTGAGTTGGCAAGAGACAGCCAAGAAACCTTAATGCCCCGTACACACCATCACTTTATGTGATGAAAAAAAACGACACTTTCTGTGAAGTAAAAAATTACGTTTTTGAAACTTCAATTTTCAAAGACGAAGTTGCCTACACACCATCGTTTTCTCACAATGATCTTGCAAAGTGAGGTTACGTTCACCACGTTTTACCATTGAAGCTTGCTTCATAAGTAGCTTCTGGGCATGCGTGGATAAAAAAACGTCTTAGAAAACGACGTTTTTTGCTACACACGGTCAATTTCTGTGAAGTAAAAAGTGCACTTTTGAAAAACGACACATAAAATTGAAGCATGCTTCAATTTTTTTTGGTCGTTTTTTACAAGACATAAAACGACGTTTTCCCCCACACACAGTCAATTAAAGTGACGTTTTTAAAAACGTCATTTTATTTCATCACATAAAGTGATGGTGTGTACGCGGCATAAGGCTTTAGCGAACATCTAAAGAAGAGTGGACCAAGATCCTTCCTGACATGTGTGTAAACAAGAAATGTCTTACCTCTGTGCTTGCCAACAAGGGTTTCTTCATCAAGTACTAAGTCATGTTTTGCTTGAGGATCAAATACTTATTTAACTCACCGAACTGCAACTTAATTTATAGTATTTGTTTTATGGATTTTTTTCTGGATTTTTGGCTGATATTCTGTCTCTGGGCCATATTCTCGTAGATCGGCGCATATTTACTCAGGTGTAGCGCATCATAGTTGCGCTACGCCGGCTTAACTTGGAGAGAGCTCTCCCATATTCCCGTACCACATGCGTCCTACGTTGCGCTCGCGGAGCTGAAATGTGTCGGCGTAAGTAGGCGCAAGTGACGGTAGGAGGGATGTGGGCGTGAAGAATGCTAATGAACCGTGACCCCATGCAAATGATGTCCAGACCGAACGGAGCATGCGCCGGACGTGCCCCACCCTCTGCGCATGCGCAAAACAACAGTAGTCGTAAATCCCTGCTGAGTTGGGCCGGCCCAGTGCATAAAAGCGTCACCACATGCGCCCAACGAGTGCAAAGTGACTCCATTTATTCTGTTGGTGGTGTCCGTGAGATTTTGCTCTTTAGCTTTGCAATGCCTGGACCCAGGAAGGAAAGGAGAAAAAAAAATTTCAGCCAAGATGAGAGGGCCATCATAGTCTCTGCCATGGAGAGATACGATTCAAGACTCCATGGTGCTGACAGTGGCAGCACAAGTAAAACAAAAAAGGAGGAGATCCTTAGGAAAGTGACTGCCCAGGTCAATGCCTTAGGCCATGAGGCAAGGACCCCCCAGGACATTCTTAAAAAAATGAATGACCTGCGTGGTGTGGTCAGGAACAAGATGGCCATCATTGCAAAGCATGCCAGGGGCACAGGAGGGGGGCCACCCTGTTCTACCCGGCTCACTCAAGAGGAGGAAGTGATTGCCCGCTGCCTTCGGAGGGAGCAGGTGGAGGGCCTGGAGGGCCATGACTCAAGTGAGCCACCCATGAGGACAGGTAAGTGTGTTTTATCTTCTATCTGGTGTGTTGCATGTGTGGTGGGGGTGGTGGGTTATGTGACAAATGTGTGGGTCCACCAACATGTGAATGTTTTGTGTCATCCACAGGTGAGCAGGATGAAGCGGGGCCATCCAATGCTGCCAGTGGCCGTCACAGACCATCATCCACTGAGCAGTCTGCTTCTGTGACTGACCTCCTGGGAAGCCAACAGGCCTTGGTGGAGGGGAGTGGTCAGTCCTCCGCGCAGGAGGTTGTTGAGGAGGAGGTCCAGGAAGAGGTGGTCCAGGAAGAGGTGGTCCAGGAAGAGGTGGTCCAGGAAGAGGTGGTCCAGGAAGAGGTGGTCCACAGCGAGCAGGAGGTCTTTTTTTTGGAGGAGTCGCATGTGGTGGCAGGACCATCACAAAGCCCCCACATCTCCAGCCCCTCAGGGTCCTCCAACACCCTCTCCAGTCCCTCCCGTCCCATCCCCCTCATCTCCAGCCCCTCAAGGTCCTCACTCTATGCAAGGGGCCCAGCCACTCCTGTCCCCAGGAGGGCAACCCACAGGACAAGGGTTGCGGCAGAAATGCTGCATGAGAATCTGGCCAGGCAGCAGGACCAGCAAAGCCGTCATATGGGGGAAATCTTGGTGGAGTTGAGGCGCCTGTCCGACAGCTTGGCCTCCTCGGGAGCAGTACCAGATGCTCTCCAAGATGTGGCTGGAAACAGCGCAGCCACAATCACCAGCCTGGGTGAGCTGCAGACTACAACTGCCGAACTTGTGGGGGAGGTCAGGTGCCTGCGAAGGGCTGTTCAGGCCCAGACAGCTACCCAGGAGTCATTGCTCACCCGCATAGCACTAGCTTTGGAGGGCAGACAGGCAGGCAGGGAGGCACCTGGGGATGTTCCTCCACCTGGAGATGTTCCTCCACCTGATGCCCCAGCTCCCCCCAGGCAAGTGAGGGCCAGGAACCTGGGCACCAGGCGTAGCCCGCGCCGGGGCAAGTGATTATTTATTCTTCATTTTCTCTGGTTAAGAGTTTTATTTAATATTTGCTCTGGTTAAGAGTTTTATTTAATATTTGCTCTGGTTAAGAGCTTTTTTAATTATTTGCTCTGGTTAAGAGCTTATTTTATTATTTGCTCTGGTTAAGAGCTTATTTTATTATTTGCTCTGGTTAAGAGCTTTTTTTTTAATTTTGGGTGCTGCACACAGGCAGTGTTGCAGAGTACAGTGTGAATGGTGTGTGAATGTGGGGTGGTGACATTCCTGCCAGTAAGGGGGGTCACCCTCGGGCGCTGGTGATAAGTTCTCCCCAGGTCCGTATGAATGACGTATGAATGGACAGCATTATCATTGGGGCCTTGACGCGGCGTTGCTGCTCCTTAGTACCGTGCGGTGTACTTCGGTCTAATCCAATGTTCTGTGCATGTGGGGTGTGTGTTAGGGACCACAGTGGTGTGCATGCGTGCATTTTCTGTGTGCCATGTTTAATGTTTGTGTTTAACGTTCAAAGATTCGCTCCACGAGACATCTCCTGACTGCTGTACCATCAGCAGATGGGGTAGCCTCGGTTAGGGGGGGACATGGTGGTTGGGGGGTCAGGTCCTTACGTAGGTCAATCTGCAGGCCCTTTCTCACTGCGAAGTTGTGCAGCACGCAACATGCAGCGATGATTTGGCACACGAAGTTGGGGGAATACAGCAGGGTACCCCCAGTCTTATCCAGGCATCGAAAGCGTGACTTAAGGAGGCCAAATGTTCGCTCAACCACTGCACGGGTGCGTGCGTGTGCTTCGTTATATCTTCTCTCTCCTGGTGTTTGCGGATTGCGGAATGGAGTCATGAGATGAGGTCCCAGGGCATATGCAGAGTCACCTGGAAGGGAAAAGACAGGAGGATGTTAGTCATGCATGTGCCCCTCGTGATGTCTGCATCATGGGGGGGGACAGTCATACCTGACACCCATGTCACTCACCAACCAGCCAACTGTCCCCATACACATTCTGCTCAAATTGTCTTGGGATGTCACTTTGCCTGAATATAAAGCTGTCATGGCTGGATCCGGGGTGTTTTGCACGGACGTGCCATATGAGGCCATGTGCATCCACGATCACTTGGACATTGATGGAATGCCAATGTTTTCTGTTGCGGTATATGTGCTCGGTCTCGTGGGGGGGCTGTATTGCCACATGGGTACAATCAATTGCACCCACAGTGCGTGGGAAACCATCAATTAGGCAGAAATCTGTCATTGCCTTCAGCCGCATGTCCTCCTGGGTGGGTCTGATTATGTGGTGCGACATGCGTCGGAGTATTGCGGGGACAACTTGGTGCACGCATCTACTCATGCTGGTTTGGGATATCCCAACCACGTCTCCACTGGTTCTTTGAAAAGAGCCTGTGGCAAGAAAATGCAATGTTGCCAGGACCTTCACCAGTGGCTGCACTGCATGTGAGCGTTGTGTTGGGCTGGTGATGTCATCCTGCAGGGCTCTGGTAATTTCAAGGACGGCATGAGGGTTGAATCTATAACGGTGATACACATCCACATCAGCCATGCCAAAGAGGCTAATGCGCTGTGGGTAGATCCTCTCACGTGCCCTCCTACGTGCCCTCCTCCTTCTAAGTGCCTCTTCCTCCTCACACACTAGCAGTGCTAAGACCACGCCTGCCCCTGGCATGTTGGCATACGAATGTGTTGTCCGAAAAATTTGGTTGCTCAGCTCGTCCGGGATGGTGCTGCTGTATTTGCTTTTTTCAAGCTAACTTACTCAGGTCTGGAGCAAAGTTAACCGAGCTTTATAAGGGGTAACTTTCAGCCGGACAATCGTCTTACGCGCACAGCGCGTAGCCTAAGCCGATCGGTCGTAGGTTCGGGAATCAGCGCATCTACATCATTTGCATATTTGAATACTAATTCTATGGCAGCCTAGGATGCCATCAGCTGAAATATACGCCTACGCTGCGTAAACTTAAACTAGTTAAGACGGACAGGAGTAGCCTGATTTCTGGCGGATCTGGTTCTGTGACTACGGCGCATAGATAGGACGGCGCATCTTTACACTTACGCCGCGCATCTCCATATACGCCGGTGTAACTTGTTTGAGAATATGGCCCTCTATCATTTAAAATACACCTAAGACACCTATGATAAGAATTATAGACCCTTCATTTTTTTGTAAGTGGGAAAATTTACAATTAACAATTTTACCCACTGTATATATAAATATGTAGGGGCAGATCCACAAAGAAATTACACCGGCGTATCTACTGATACGCCAGCGTAATTTCAAAATTCCTGCGTCGTATCTTTGTTTTGAATTCTCAAAACAAGATACGACGGCATCTCGGCTAGATCCGACAGGCGTACGTCTTCGTACGACATCGGATCTAAGATGCAATTTTTTGGCGTCCGCTAGGTGGCGTTCCCGTCGTAATCCGCGTCGAGTATGCAAATTAGCTATTTCCGACGATCCACGAACGTACGACCGGCCGTCGCATTTTTTTACGTCGTTTGCGATCGGCTTTTTCTGCCGTATAGTTAAAGCTGCTATATGGTGGCGAACTCAATGTTAAGTATTTTGAAAATTTTACGTCGTTTGCGTAAGTCGTCCGTGAATGGGGCTGGACGCCATTTACGTTCACATCAAAACCAATGACGTCCTTGCGATGTCATTTGGAGCAATGCACCCTGGGAGTTTTTACAGACAGCGCATGCGCAGTTCGTTCGGTGCTGGGACGCGCTTTATTTAAATGCAACACGCCCCCTACCCGCCGGATTTGAATTCCGCGCCCTTACGCCGCGATGGATACGCTACCGCCGTATCTTACGGTGCAAATTCGTTGAGGATTCAAAGAAATGCAAAGTAAGTTACAGCGGCGTAGCGTATCTTACATACACTGTGCCCTGCGCCGATGTATGTGGATCTGCCCCATACTGTATATGTATATATATATATATAGAAATAGGTTTATCAATAAATTATGAACTGGTGTTCAAAAAGATAAAAAACAGCGCTTATGAGTGGGTAAGTGACCACTCAGTACTAAATAATCCCAAAGATCGGTGATGGTGTGATAGGTGATAGACTATGGTACAGGTGCACCGAACTACCAAGAAAATCACCTGAATGTGGAATACTCCCCCAATTGGGGTGCAGACTTACCCCAGTAGAATAAATTCTACACTCAAACCATCAGATCAACAGGTACTGTATGGGGTTAACTTCTCAGACGGAGACACATGAAAGGCAAAAAAAACACATACGAATTGCATAGTGTGATATTGCACAAACAAAGTCCTGCTGATATAGGTAAACTAGTGGTTAATGCCCGTACAGTGTATCAAACGAAAATGAACATATAAACAAATGGTATCACCGCTGTCGCTGACATCTTCCAACCCCCAGGGGCCGCGCGTGTGCTGCGGGAATAGTAAGGTGTTTTTCCTTGCTGTGGTTGGCGTCTGGTGGAACGCGGTGGAACGCACTGTTGTCTTCCTGTGTAGCGCTGTCTGTAGCCACGCCCTGACGCGTTTCGTCACTTCCGACTTCAACTGAGGGCGTGGCTACACAGCGCCTTCAATATCTCTTTATACCCGAACAACTCACGGCTATTGGTTAAGTCCTCTCCGCCCACCGGATCTGATTGGTGCTGTTCGTGCCGGACATTTGGATGGACTTCAGCCGGGTTGTGCAGTGGGTTTTAAGAAGGAGATATGTGAATTAAGAAAGGCTGCACTTTAATACGGTCCGAAATGACCAAATAAAAGAAGGGGGGTGGCGCACTGTTCGTCCTGTCTGGGGAAATGTATCATTAATTAACGATCCATACAAGCAGAGCGCAAAAGGGGTGATGTATAAAATATATATATCTCTATAGGAAGATAATATAGGAAAGAGAAAGGGGGCGTTTATTACAGGACACAAGAGGATAGTATAAATATTTATCAATAGTGTTTATATTTTTATTAACCCAAATTAGATGTTGTATCCAATCACGTACGTTATGGGCGTGTCTAAGCAGTCTCATTTCGTTCCTAGGAACATTCGATTACACACTGCATACTGTGGGTCCGCATGCAGTGTATACTTGGAGCATGGCTGTAGCCGCTATGTACCAGATGCAGATCAATCGGTACCGAAGCCATAAGAATGATGTTTCTGTCTAAAGGGTTTCTTTTAAAATATCAACCTCTTACCTACCTCTAATCATTTTTATCAATTTTAACTGATGAAGATTTTTATGTGTCATAGTCTATATATATACATATACAGTACATATTTATATATACAGTGGGTAAAATTGTAAATTGTAAATGTTTATACATATACAGTACATATTTATATATACAGTACTATACATTTCCTTTGACATATTTGCTTTACCATTCCAAGACAATTTAAGTTAAACAATTTAGACAAATTATATTTCTTGTTTGCTTTGTTTTTAGATTATGAGTAAAATGAATTATTGGGAAAAAAGTAATTTTCACAACCACTCAAAGATTTTTAAGAATTTTTAAATGTACATTAATTTCTTGTATATTGACCATCACCTGAAAAGGCATTAACTTGAACAAAGAGTGCAATTTCGTATCAAGTACAATATTGTCCCATTTTATTCGCTAAAAGGCTAAAAGGTGTAAAACAGCTTATTTTGTTATTACGTGATGGTCTCGTTTCTCCATTCATGTATTTTGTATTATAAAATGGTTCTGGTTGTTATGGCAACAAAAAGCCAGTAGATCTCATTACTGGGGTCTGACCACATTATTTTCTCTGAGGAATTTCTTCTTTTCATTATTTCTCTCCAAAGGTCAAATATCCTCTGAGGCAGGGCGGGAGAAATCTGCAAAGGTGAACCATATTCATGGCAGAATTCCCCTGATAGAATTTACAATCATTTTGTTTTTCTTTTTTTTCCCCTAACTTATCAAAAGTGTTCTCCTAATACACAGTGTTTATTAACCCATTCCATATAAAAAGAAGTAAATACAAACTAGCGGTATTTCTTAAACATGTTTTGTGTACTTTGGTTATTAAAGTCAGAAGTAGATAGATTTATTACCAGTTATTATTTTTAGTTTTATTTCAATTTTACGTGTTGTTTATTTTTTTCTTATTTGTGTTATCAGAGGGTAATACTGACCCACTTATAAATGTAAGTAGAAATGCTAGGATTATACTTCTGAAATGTGTATTTATTGTAATTTTATAATTTTGCTTTTCAATGTGTAAAACTGCTCACATAGCTGACCATCATCAGTCACATCACTCTTATTTCAGAACACTTCTGCACCTTGACCCAGTATTTAGCTTCATAGCTTAAGTGACAGGTATCAGCAGCTGTGGGAGATTTCCTATAATGACACAGATGTAAAATTTCAAACCAGCTATTCTAGTGAGGTGAATCACCAACTGACTATTTGAAATCAACCCATGGGGCAGAGGAGTGAAGTGGCTTATTAAGCACTCATTAGGCTCTGATTCATATCCCCTTTCTAGTTCTAGTAGAAACATGCATACAATTCCACAATGCAGTGCCAAGTGCCCTGGGTCACCTATCATCAGTCTCTGCTGATTTGGCCTTTGTGGCCATGCAACCTGTTCAGAAGGCTAGTGAGTTTATTACTCACAGTCTAGACATCAACCTTATTTCCCCCTTAAAGTGATTGTAAATGATCACCTTGTAAAACAACCCATTCAGTTTTTTTATCAGTGATCACATACAGTACCCTCTGTTCTCAGCTGCATAAAAGCTTGGAAGAGGAGAAGCAGCAGTACACTGAGCTTGCCAGTGAATGGCTGTGCAGTGGGGGCGTGTTAGGACAAATCTGATCTTTGGGGTAGAGTCGGCTGAGATACCAGCATAGCTAGAAAAATGACCACATTGTGTTCTCCTGTTTATTGTGGTCAGTTTTTAATAGGAAAGCAAGGGCACTAACTGGAATGCCAGGGATTTCACACAAAGGAAGCAATACAAATCGAACCGGTACTTTCTCATACAGGTACACGGTACAGCAGGCACATATCAGGAATATGAAATGAGGTAACAAACACTTTGAGCCACTTGAATGGAAACTTGGGGCCAGATCCAGAAAGAGAGTACGCCGCCGTATCTACTGATACGCCGGCGTACTTTCAAATTACCCGTGTCGTATCTTTAGTTTGAATCCTCAAACCAAGATACAACGGCATCTGGGTTCGATCCGACAGGCGTACGGCTTCGTACGCCTTCGGATCGTAGATGCAATACTTCGGCGACCGCTGGGTGGAGTCTGTGTCGTTTTCCGCGTTGGGTATGCAAATAAGCTTTTTCCGACAATCCACGAATGTACGTGCGGCCGTGGCATTCTCTTACGTCTTCTCTAGTCGGCTTTTTCCGGCGTATAGTTAAAGCTGCTATTTTGCGGCGTATAGATAGACTTGCCATGTTAAGTATGGTCGTCGTTCCCACGTCGAAATTTTTTATTTTTTTATTTTTTGCTTAAGTTGTCCGTGAATAGGGATGGACGTAAGCACGGCGGGAAATTTGGAAACGGAGCATGCGCAGTTCAATCGGTGCGGGGACGCGCTTCATTTAAATTAATCACGCCCCTAATCGCCAATTTGAATTCCGCCGCCAGAAATACACTACGCCGCCGTAACTTACGGCGTGAAATGTTCCTGGATTCGACTTAAAGCCAGGTAAGATACGGCGGCGTAACGTATCTCTGATACGCTGCGCCGATCCATTTCTATGTGGATCTGGCCCTCGGAGTCTAGTTTATAAAGCAGTTACAAGGATGTTTACATTCCTAGTAATAGGAATACAAGTGATAAAAAATAAATAAAAGTACAGTATATAATTAAAAAATAAAATAAATAAGAAAAAAAATTGAAAGCGTCCCATCCCTACGTGCTTGCTCGCAGAAGCGTACCTAAGTCCCACACGCATATGTAAATAGTGTTCGCACCACACATGTGAGGTATCCCTGCGAAAAAAAGACAGGTCCTCTTTATGGAGGGTTTCTGCGGTCAAAAAGACCCCAAATCTCTCCTTTACCTTTAACCACTTTCCGTCCGCCATATAGCAATATGACATGCACAAAGTGGTTAAGTTATCCTGACTGGACGTCATATGCAGCAACAATGGCAATCAGTGCATTGATTATCAGTACAGACCCATTGAGGATGCCCACCTAAGACCACCAGGGATGGCCACCAGGGATGCCCACCCAGAACCACCAGGAATGCCTACCCATGACCACTAGATTTGCCAATCAGTGCCCAACAGGGATGGCACTCTGTGCCCATCAGTGATGCCAGTGCCCCCTGATCAGTGCCCATCAGTGAAGGCGAACATACTTATTTACATATTACGCAAACAAAGAAAAACGTTTTTTTTTTTCAAAATGTTCAGTATTTTTTTATTTGTGGCACAAATAATAAACACCCCAGTGTTGATCAAATACTACCAAAAGAAAGCCCTATTTGTCAGAAAAAAATATATAAAAATTTTGTTTGGATACAGCGTTGCATGACCATGCAATTGTCATTCAAAATTTGATAGCACTGAAAACTGAAAATTGGTCTGGGCAGGAAGGTGTATATGTGCCCTGTATTGAAGTGGTTAAAAGCAAAAGTTTAAAAAAAATATTTAATCTCTTGCTTTAAAAAAAAAAAAAAATTCTTCCACCCCGGATCTGAAGTGACATCATGACGTCTCTCCGGTCCTCCAAGGCCAAATAGGCAATCAAAGATGATCTAGTGCAGTGATATGCAATTAGCGGACCTCCAGCTGTTGCAAAACTACAAGTCCCATCATGCCTCTGCCTCTGGGTGTCGTGCTTGTGGCTGTCAGAGTCTTGCTATGCCTCATGGGATTTGTAGTTCTGCAACAGCTGGAGGTCCGCTAATTGCATATCCCTGATCTAGTCTCTCACTGCCTCTGTGACCAGCCAGCTGCAACGTCAGATTGTTTCTTGGGTAATCTGGTGGAAACGGTAAGCCTGAGAAACTCCAGCGAGTTGCAATTTGATCCCCCGATTCAGAAAGTAATCCAGTGGCTAATGAGTCACTCAGATCATTTGCATGAGAAAGCCAGCCGTCGGCTGAAAAAAAAAGATACCGGGGTTATGGTTGATATCTTCAATACATACGTATTGAGGTTGGCAAGTGGTTAAAGAGAGAAAACTCAATAGGATACTGCAGGTGAGTATTTGATTAATGAGGAGATTATTGTATGCAGTAGTACTATGGTATAAATAAATAAGTATCTCAGTTTTCACTCTGCCTTTTTCTCCTTTCTTTCTTTATTCTTTACTTTTTACCTTTTTTCTTTAATGTTTGGTTGTGCTTTATCACTTGTATCTGTAATTAGCTTGTTTTTCTCATGTATTCTACAAGGTTGTTGAAAATACTTCAATACTATGGCCATACATGGCATACATGCTAAAGTAAATAATTTTAGCTTCCATACAGTATTTATATACAGTATATGCATTGTATGCAATTTTCTTCTGAGATATTTTGTGGGCATCTTGCCTACTTTCCTTGATTCCTTAATAAGGATGGTTGTAGCTCATCGGTTTGTGTATTATTTTTAAAATGTTTTTTTTTTTATTTACATATAAAGTTGTGTCTACAAATTGTATTTGTATATAAATAAAATATATTGTTCATTTATATTTGTGGTTTGTGCATTTATGAACATTTTGATTTGTATGTCATTAAGATATGTTTGCCTTGTTTCTCTGGAGGGCTAATCTCAGAAAGTGACCATTTGCATATTACCTTAACCAAGGGCAAATCTCAAAAAATTTCAGAAAATTACTATTTGCATATGGACTTTGGACTAACACTGCTTTCTTAAACCCTTAAGCCTAGTATACACGACCGGTTTTCCCGTTGGGAAAACTGCCAGGAGAGCTTTTGGTCGGGAAAACCGGACCTGTGTATGCTTCCTCTCATTTTTCCTGTCAGGAAAACAAACGGGAATCCCGAAGGGAAAATAGAGAACTTGCTCTCTATTTTCCCGTTGGGATTCCCGGCAGCTTTTTCCCGCCAGATTTACTAATACTTTATGGGAAACACTGTGAGGCAGTGCCCATGGAGCATACACACTGCTGGAATTCCCGGCCAAAGCGCCATGGCAGTTTTCCTGATGGGTTCTCGGCTTTCCCCTCGGTTTTCACGGCATACTTTTTACCGCTGTGAACCTTTATTGACCTATAATGGTAGATTCTTCTCCACATGGCCTATTTTTCTTAGTTTTCCTTTTGCTTGCCACTAAATAGTAAGCTAAAGTATTAACATAATATTGACAACAGTAGAATATTTGTTATGTCTAGGTGCAGACAGGTATGCCTATGCCTAGTCTCTGCCAAACCTTTGGTGTTGGTGCAACTTACCCCAAGAACCACTTGCAGACACAGGATGGCATATTCATGTCATTTTTTTCACAACAATCTCCCATTTTGATTGCAGACTACTAAAATTATGAAAACACACTCCACACTGTTATGATTTTACTGACTCGTGTACCCCTTGGCTGACTCTTCCTCATACCTCTCCACCGGTACCCATTAACCTCCTCCTCCCCTCTCCTTCTTTTTCACTCCCACTTCTTTTACTCTTCTTAACTCTCAAGCAGCCTTTCTAGCTCCTCCACACTAAAACCACTATGGGCCATATTCTGAGTAAAGTTACGATGGAGTATCTCAGGATACTCCATCGTATCTCTCTTTTTTGGCCAGTGTATCTATGCGAGTGAACCTTAGAATCATTTTCGCATAGATACGCTGAAGATCCGACATGTGTAAGTCACTTACACTGTCGGATCTTAAATGTAATTACTCCGCCGGCCGCTAGGTGGCGTTTACGTTCAGGTCTCATTTGTTTATGCAAATGATCCTGATACGCCGATTCCCGAACAAATTCACGTTGCGTAACCGTCGATTAAGTCGTTTGCGTTATGAGGGGTAACCTTACGCCAGTCCCACGTAGGCCAAGTTAAGTATGGCGTTGGGTTCACGTCGTGTTTTCCCGTCGGGTACGTCATTTTACTAAGTTGTTCTTGAATACGACTTTACGTCAATGACGCACACGTCGGCGTCCTTGACGTTTTACGCCGAGAACTGGAGCATGCGCACTGGGCTATTTTAAGCCCGGCGCATGCGCAGTTCGTTAAAATCGGGGGCGCGCTTAATTTAAATAGAAGCCGCCCCCTTGGATATACGTGGGGATACGCCGGGCCAATTACACTCCACCGCCCCAAACTACGGAGCAAGTGTTTGGGGAATACAGCACTTGCTCCTGTAGGTTGGGGCGGCGGAGTGTAAATGGCTTACGCGCCGCCCGCCTACTTTCTTTAAGAATATGGCCCTATGTGTATATAAGATTTTTGGATACTAAACCATACTTCTCCATTATTATCCTTTGTGGCCTTACCTGACGATTTAACACTACCTAATGTCATATCATTATCTGATATCTTAGACCATATTCTATTTGCATGTCCAGGTTTTATTTCACTTAACTATATGTAAGCAGTCTTTGCAACCTATGGTACATTCTATGTGCACCAATTTATGCTGTTCTTTTGTATACATTGAGAAGACTCAATAAAAATTATTTAACAAGAAGAAAAAAAAAGACTGTTGTCCCTCAACTTAAACCTATCACAACTCATGCAGCTTTGGTCCAAAGTACAACAAAACAACTCCCTGTGCATCTGTTTTGCCACAGGAGAAAAGAAAATCATTCATGACTTCCCCAGCAATCAATTCTCAGGATAAAATATTGCTCACTAGCTATGCCCTTTAGCTTTTAATAATGATAATTCCAAATACTATTAGTTGAAAGTAAATAATTAATGTGTCATTACTACCTAGCTAAATAAGTATTTCACCACTTTTACTGCAAACAACCCTTCCTAAACCGATGGTAAAAATGTCTTTTCGCTTCTTATGCAGCTACCGCTTAAAATTGAGTTTAGCTGCCTAACAAATTTTTAACTAACATTCTCAAATCCATCTTCATCTCTACCCAATTGTATTCTATTTAATGTATAGATATTTGTTATATAATGCTCTTCCCCAACCTAGGTGCAAAACCTTCAGTTTTTCAAGATATAGCTCTTGCCATTTATTTGACCACAGTGTCATTTCGAACCCTTCTGAAATATATCAATATTTTGATGATTTCTAATAATTTAACAAAATTGTGTGTTATCTGCAACATTGACCATATTGGTGTTTATTTTATCTTTCTGCTCACTGATACATGCATTGCAAAACTATGTTCAGCATTGATATACCACTGCTAACCTATTTGGAAAATGTTCAATTATCAAACTACCCTTTGTCTTCTGTCTTTTAACCAGTATACTACTCACGTGAAAACTCTTTTGCACAATCCTTACATCTACTGAAACAGGTTATTATGAGAGGCAGTATAAAATGTTTGCATAAAAGCCGAATAGCTATTTTACATAAATAGCATTCCCTACATGCAGATTTATCTTAAATTCCTTCTTGTTCTTTTTGGCATGGAACCTTGTAGTTTTAACCAGGGGTGCATGTCACATAGTACCAACACCGGAGCACGATTTGGAGACAGTTGTCACCCCATAACAGAAAGTGTCTGATCAGAAATCTTCAGAGGCTTTACTTAATGAAAGCTGCAGATTTCAAAAGAGTAAAATCAATGTTTGAAATACTTACCATACTTATGTGAAATCTTAGCTTTACTTTAAAGCCATTTGAACTTTGTTTCCTACTCTGATGCAGTCAGGCTGCTTTAAAAGTAAAAACTTTTTTATTTTGTTAATTTAATACAGTTTTTTTTATAAACACAACGCTGCCTGCAAATGCTGGGGACCTCAACCATTGTTCAAAACAGATCACATAGGTTTGGCTGTCCATAGCCCAGACGTACCCAGTACACAGTTTTCCAATCAACAACAATTGTGGTCATAGGTAACACTCTTTTGAACCATGATAGGAATGTCTGAAGTATCAATGAAACAACATTTACTACTCCAATGACAAGCATCCATAGCTAAATACTGCAACATGGCAGCTTACTTTCTTTTTTGCTTACCCTATGGAGAATGCCCCGTACACACGCTCGGAATTTCCGATGGAAAAAGTCACATCGCATGGGCTTTTTCTATAGGATTTTTCGATCGTGTGTAGCCCCATCTGAGTTTTTTACACAGATATAGAACATGTTCCATTTTTTTCCGATCGAATTCCGTTGGAATTCCGATGTGATTTGGCTGGGCAAAAGCCTGATCGTGTGTACGCTGCATAAGGCTGTCCATACATTATGCAATATTCAACCACGGGGAATTCTTCCCACTGTGCCATTGTATTCTGACAGCAGGAGAGTCGATAGATAAACTTCAGTATAACCAGTCAGCCTATAGATAGATTAGTATTTGTCCAGTTCCTGCTGAACGAGCTGAATTTTGATCCATCCATGGCTGGCTTCAGGCCCTTTCTACTGTGTACAACACAATTTATGTCCACTCTATCAGATCATGACTGCACATTGCTTGCCAGCTATTATAATCTAAACAAAGGGCATTGTCTCTGCAACACTGCAGAAGAACCTTACTTATGACTTCACTTGATTCAAACCCTAACAATAACAATTTGGTCGGTTAATTATTTTATTGAACATGTTTTCTTATATCTGTTCAAAAAGTAAAATAAATATTGTTCATCCTACCAGAAATCCAGTCGTCTTGTAGCTTCATGTGCACTCTGCCTCTTTTGTGCTGAAATCTCAAGTAATGATATTGGCTCTGTCCAGTTCTCCACTATGAACTGCATATACCCCCCCCCCCCCCATGTTATGGGAGAAGGGAAGGTGTTCCATATTCTAAATCAGGAGCAAAAACGCAATCCAAACTTACAGTGACAATCAAAAAAAAATTAAAGCGACAATCCAAATTTGCTGCATGTGAGAATTGTCATGCTAAGACAGGAAGTGTGTCACTGGCAGGATTAACAGGTAAAAATAAAGGGGAATAAACTTGAGAAACTAATATAGCCACCACATTTGGGGACTGGTAAGCCACATAATATTATTATATTTGTATCTGGCTTAGATGCACTTGAAGGCAGAAATTGACACAGCTCTTGTCTATACTTCATTCATTCATTCATTTTTTTCTCTCAGTTCTCTGCAGTAATAGATTAAAAGTGGTTAAACATGAAAAAAAAGCAGAAGTAAGACTTTATTTGTCCTAAGGTTCTGTTCTACTGCATACGTAAGATAATGTTTTGGTACAATACATACTAAATTTGCCCCACAAAAGAACAGGTCAATTTATCTTTTATTTGATACTGATATATGGAAATCTGTTGGGATTATTGTAATGCATTTCTCATCAAGCTTTGATGGTATCATGTGAGGAAAATGGGATTGACTGTTAAGTACAAACTAAAATAGACATGGTCATTTAAGATAACTTCTTATCTGTACACAAGAAAATGATATCAAGAAAATAGACCACCAGCTGTAAAAGATAAACGTAGCCTGTGGCTCTATTATCCGTTGTGCTATTGATTTAATTCGATTTTACTTTTCTTTATTATTAAAAGTGTATTTAATAGAAAGTGTGACCTTGCATCATAGTACATACTGTTCTTCATTGCAAGAAAAAAAAAAGATAAACAATGATATAACTACGCATTTTTAAAAAAACACTTCAATTTACAATGGTAAATAATGCATATGACAGGAATGACAGGTGGTGTCATTTTTTGTTTATTAAAGGACAAAAAATAACTGGGGAGCAATTTAGCAAACCATTAATCATAAATATAAATCCTTTAATTAAGGGATCTGTACCAACTAGTAGAAGCTTTGAGGAATAAAGTTAACACACATTCATTGCATTCTCTTCCTACTTTATGCAGTCACTTCCTATGTCCTCATTATATCTATGATATCATTCCTATAAAATAGATTCAAACAGAAAATTTGCTAAAAAAAATGAAGAAACCTGTAATTTCATTCAAACACAGATATTAAAATGCTATTAGAAAAAAAAAGCTGTTTCTTGACAGCAAGCCTGACCTTTGCACGAATGCACAAAATACTTTCAATTGTACCCTTTCAAGGACAGCATTTGAACAAATAGAATTGTATCATCTTTTTCCTTTGGTATAAAATGGATGTGCATGATAATGCGCTTGAGATGGTAGATTTTAGATAAGCCAAGGTAGAGGTGTAGACCTCTTTGATGCAGGTTGAGCCCTTGAAATGGAAGTCTGCTAGCTGGGCTGGACTAGAAACATAATTTAGAGCAGAGTTGTTTGAGGGGTGGTAATGGTGCTTCGGCATCTCCATAATGTAGGCCTTTAACACCTTCCTTCTGACATACATTTGGTATCACAGAGGGGGGCTTTATTTTGTGGTGCCACATATATATGACATGGAAGTGACATGGGAGTAATATGTAAGTGTTTCTAGCAAATGGATTGAGTGGGTCTCTGACTCCTGAAATGCACTAATTTGAATGCACACCTTCCTGTAGAAGTGGCTGTGCATTAAAGTTGGTGCTGAAGTGACCAAAGGCTGGAACTGTTTTACGTCAAAGCAAAAAATTTCATCAGCACACCAAGGATCTCTAATTTATCATCACTAATTTACTAACTGACATATCAGTCTGGATGTCAAACCACTTCCTCAAACTCAACCTGTCCAAGACTGAGCTCATAATATTTCCTCCCCCACGCGCCTCTTCCCCTGACTTCTCTGTCAAGATCAGTGGCACAACCATCAACCCGAACCACCATGCCATGGTGCTAGGTATTATCCTGGACTCTGAACTCTCCTTTCGGCCCCACATCCAAACACTTTCCAAAGCTTGCCGCCTCAACCTTCGCAACATCTCCAAAATACGTCCAATTCTAACCAATGACACAAAGCTCCTAATCTACTCTCTGGTTATCGCTCGCCGTAAAAACTGCAACTTCCTCATTGGCTTACATTTAAGTAGGATGTCTCCTATTCAGTCCATCATGAATGCTGCTGCCAGACTCATCCACCTTACAGACCGCTCAGCCTTTGCTTCCCCTCTCTACCAATCCCTCCTTTGGCTGCCACTCACCCAACAAATTAAATTCCAAATACTAGCAATGACCTACAAATCCATCGACAACTTGGCCCCCAGCTACATCCCTAACCTAGTCTCAAAATACTAGCCAAATCATTCACTCCCTGAATCCTCGCTGTTCCTCCCAAGATCTCCTGCTCTCTAGTTCCCTTGTCACTTCCTAAAATGATCACCTCCAGGACTTCTCATGAGCCTCTCCCATCCTTTGGAAATCCCTACCCCAATCTGTCTGACCATCTTCAACACTATCCACTTTTAGGCGATCCCTGAATACTTTTCACTTCAGAAAAGCCTATCATGCCTCCATGTAACAACTGTACTTTCACTTTCTCCATCAGCTCATCCCCCACAGTTATTACCTGTTGTATTACTTGACCCTCCCTTTTAGATTATAAGCTCTAATGAGTAGGGCCCTCTCATCTGACAACCAGAGGCCTTTCTGTGAGAAAATAGCGCCAATGGCAAGAACTGAAATTACAGTAGCTCCCTGTAATATTTCACACTGCTAACAATTAAAGACAGACATTTATTGAAAGTACTAATGTATATCCATCCTGGATTGTAAGCTCTAATGAACTTCCGGTTCCGGCGCCGTATGTAGGAGACGCTAGCTCCGGAGGCTCCGCACTCACCGCCAGAAAAACCTGCCTACAAAGCCCCGGCATAGCCCCGGACTACAGAGCTATACACCCCTGCATCCTGCGGGAACCCCAGTGGATGGAGAGATACCTCACTCAAGCCCGAGCGGTCAGGGGATCGGGCGCCACGGAACCAGCAGTGGAGGCCTCGACCCTGGGCAACATGGCCGCTGCAGAGGACACACGAGGCGCTACCGCGACTCACGGAGGCCCCCAGCCAGGCTCCTTCAGTCCTCAGCTAGACAGCGGACCCCGATCGGAAGGTATGGATACCTCACTCCCTGCTATGCCTGACCACGCCAGCACCCATGAAAGGATCGCAAAGGCAGTGGCTGCGCTGCTTTCGCCCACTATTACAGCGGCGGTGGACAGGGCGGTAGCGGAGGGCATACAACAGCTCAGGAGAGAGCTGGGAGAACACTCCACGAGGCTGGACATGGTGGAACACCGAATGTCCTCGGTGGAGGAAGATCAGCACAGCATGGAGACGGCCCTGGAGCGATTCACACAGGACCAACAGATTCTCCACGATCGTATGGAAGACCTCGAGAATCGCTCCAGGAGGAATAATTTGCGCATAATTGGCCTCCCTGAGACACACAAACAAAGTTCCCTGATGGTCATCTGCTCAGAGGCCCTGCCGCAGATTTTAGGCCTTAATCATAGATGCGTGGTAGAAAGAGCGCACCGCATTGGCGCGCAATCCGAGGACCAGGCCCGCCACAGACCCGTGATAGCCAAATTCTTGAACTATGCTGACCGAACGGAGTTGCTGCAGGCCTTTCGCAAGTCCAGATCGTTGGAATTTGAGGGCCACAAAATTCTATTATTTGCCGATTATTCAGCAGAAGTATCGCGCAAACGGAAGGACTTTCAACCTATCTGTGCTGAACTATATAAAAAAGGTCTCCGCTTCACATTGGCCTACCCAGCAGTGCTTCGGCTACAAGCTCCGGATGGAAAGCAACACACACTCCAATCTGTTGAGAAGGCCAGAGCATTCCTGCAATCGATGTCCATTGTGCAGGAACCTTCAGTCACATACGCAGACCGAGTGAAACAAGGCCCAAGGGATCAATGAAGCCCACGCAAGGAACCACCGAAGCGCCTCAAGCCAACGCAGACATCTGAACAGCATGGATCTGGATGATTTCCTCCCACTCCTTCTGGGATGTTAATAGATCGTTTGTATTGATCTCTTTTTTTTTCTACTTTATTTTTCTTCATGTTTCCAACCCCTGGAGGGGCTATTTCGATGTTAGTGCTACAGGTCCACTGCGACACGCACTAACACATCCTGGGGTCTCCACCCTAAGTGGCCTGATGCAGAAACGGCAGGTTAATTGCAGCAGGTTATGACACAGTGAACGTTAGTTCAGTTAATCTTTTATACGTTTCTTATTTTTGCATTATTGTTTATTCAGCCGATGTCATGTGTTCTGTCAGGCCTGTTCCCCTCACAGTACACAGGCAGGGTTATCACGGCTGATACCGAAATGTAATGTTTGTAAACTTGGTTTTCCAAGGATGCCTCCTTCGTAGCAATTAGTAGGTATGTACTCTTATCATAAGACTGCCCGCAATCACCATTAATGCTTAACTAATCCAAGACCTGTAAACTGGCGAGTGCATTGATCCCACATAAACGAGGCTATGCCAGTACAATTTACCCCCCCTACTGGCGGTGTAGCGGTACGTCCGGTGGGGAGAGTACATACGGAAAAAAGCGAAGTCATTGGAGTGATATATGGTTGTGTTGAAGTTAATTTCTCTTTTTTCTATTTTCCTTTCTGTCTCTCTTGACACCTTTCCTTTCCCCATGAGAAGACGGTCTTGCCAACGCACATGTAGGAACGAAAGCTACCTACTCCCATCTCCACCTGAAGTCACCCCTCGAAAACAGGGTAAGAACAGTACAAATCTATACATCTATACTCCCCCACCACATCCACCATGACCCAACTACAAGTAATATCTTGGAATGTCAAAGGGTTAAGGGCACCGACAAAGCGAATGAAAATACTTAGACACCTTAAACGTTTAAAGGCAGATGTAGCTCTACTCCAGGAAACGCACCTAGAGGATAAGGACTTTTTTCGAATGAAAAAACTGTGGGTAGGGAAAGTGGTGGGATCGACTTCGATCAACCGCAAGGCAGGCACACTCATCTTGTTTCATAAAAATCTGGTGTATGACTTAATCTCTATCACCAATGACTCAGAAGGGAGATATACGTCTATACACCTTAGACTCCCCTCGGGAGATATTCGGATCTCCAACATATATGCCCCTAACTCTCCTGACCAGGAATACTTCTCACGGTTGTCACCGCTTCTACACCCACATGACTCCATCCCCCATCTTGTGGGGGGTGATTTTAATTCGACTCTCAATGACCGGGAAGACAGGTCCAGACCTAGATTACAACCTCGAACACCCCATTCCCCTCGCCCCACCCCACTATGGCACATGACACAGGCATTGAACCTAATCGATACGTGGAGGTTGCAGCATCCCATAGACACGGGCTTCACTTTTTTCTCGCCGGTTCATAAGTCTTTTGCAAGAATTGACTACTTTCTGTGCACACACGATCTTCTACCACGCATACATGACACGGCCATACACGATTTAGTGATCTCCGACCACTCCCCAATTGCGATTTCACTCAATTATCTTAGGCCAACTCCATCTCTCCTTCAATGGAGATTCCCAGCTTGTCTAGCCCATGATGTTGACTTTAAAACAATGCTGACCGAGGCTTGGGCAGAATACACACGGAACAATGCCCAACATATGGACAACCCTAACTTATTTTGGGAAGCGGGTAAGGCTTACTTGAGAGGTAGGATTATTTCGTATGCAGCGGGATACAAAAAGAATGCACAAAAGCAATTCGTGGAAGCTAATAACCAATTACGTATAGCACAGCAAAACTTAAATGACAGCCGCACAGACATCAATATTAAGGACTGGGTGGCATCCAAAGAAAGTTTTGACAATTGGGCGGAAAGAGTGGAAAAGACAAAACAATCAGCAGCACAATTACTTTTCCACAAATTTGGGAACAAAGCAGGCAAACTCCTAGCCAGACTCACTAAGGGCCCCTACACGCCGACACACATTGACAAGCTTAGGAACCCCGATGGCTCCCTATCCACAACACCCAAAGATATAAACAAAACTTTGGAAAATTTCTATAGCACACTGTACAGCGCAGAACCGGTAGATAGGGATCTAGCTGAAACCCTTTTAAATGACACCAAACTTCCTTTGATAGACCCCGAGCAATTAGAACAATTGAATGCGCCCATATCCCTGACAGAAATTAAACATGCAATGGGAGGTCTTTCCAATGGAAAGGCGCCTGGACCAGATGGGTACACACCCGAATTTTACAAGCTCCTGAATCCGGACCTTATACCCACTCTCCACACGGTTTACAATTACATATGGGCAGGGGGACCGTATCTTCCTACGGGACACCTGGCCAATATTAAACTTATTGCGAAAAAAGGGAAAGACCCGCTAGACCCAGGATCCTTTCGCCCCATCTCACTACTAAATGTAGATTCCAAAATATTGTCCAAAATCATAGCCACTAGACTGGGGGATATTATGCCATCTCTTATACATAATGCCCAATCAGGATTTACAAAAGGCAGATCCGCCGCGGCCAACATCCGCAAAGTACTGATGGCCCTTGAATATGCACAGTCACACCCCTCTGACGATGCAGCAATAGTCACCCTAGATGCGGAGAAAGCTTTTGACAACGTTAGTTTCAAGTGGCTTTCTCTGGTTATGCAACGGATTGGCCTTAATGGGCCGTTTTATTCCTTCATCCAAAACATATATTCAGCCCCCTCCGCCACGGTCACCGCAGCTGGCATACAATCCCCACCCTTCCGTCTCCACAGAGGAACGAGGCAGGGTTGCCCTCTTTCCCCTCTGCTCTTCAACCTCGCCATAGAACCCCTATCACGCCTCCTTTCTCTGTCCCCTCTGTTACACGGTCTACACATAGGACGGGAGGAATTAAGAGTAGCTCTTTTCGCAGATGATATTCTGATATTTACTTCATCTCCCCACACAGACATACCGGCCATACAAGGTATTTTCGAAAATTTCCGCAAGTGCTCGGGACTCAAAATTAACTTCTCAAAGAGCGAGATTCTCCCGTTAGGTACTACCCCCCTGCACCACACCCTCCCCCCCTCCTCTCTAAGGATAGCGAGCACCCATATAACATACCTCGGCTTGCGGATTGGCAAAACACCGTCTTCTCTATACACTCTGAACTACCCTCCCTTGATTGATAGATTAGTGGGTGAACTTGAAACGTGGGTGGATCTTCCTCTCTCTCTCTTCGGGAGATGCGCATTATTTAAAATGGTTAGTTTTGCTCGTTTACTGTATCCCCTTCAGACACTACCCTTACTGCTGAAACATAAGGATATCCAATTATTGAACAAAGCCATAACCAAGTTTATTTGGAAGAAAGCCAAGCCGAGAATAGCTCTGACCAAATTATTTCTCCCGAAGGGTGAGGGTGGAGTGGGTCTTCCCAATATACGGCTATATAATTTGGCCTGTCTACTGAGGGTCGGGCTGGACTGGATACTGGGTTCCTCAAAATATTCCAATTTCAACCTTGAGTCAGCGATGGTCAAACCCTCTGATCTAGCATCTATACTTCATAGCTCACTTCAGAAACTACCAGTGTCAATCAAACATAACCTGCTTTTCAGAGACACCTTAGTGGCTTGGCGAGAAATCAGAAAGAAGTTGGGTCTATCCCCCCTATTCTCCAAACACCTCCCGATTTACGGCAATCCAATGTTCACACCCAGTCTCCAGTACGAGCCCTTCTCTAAATGGAGAGACAAAGGTTTAGATAGGATATACTCCCTTTTTCAAGATGTCACAGGCGCTGTCAAGTCGTTTTCTCAGCTTTCACTGGAATTTCACCTCCCCCAAAACCAATACTTCCCGTACATGCAATATGTAGCCTTTATCAACAAGATATGCCCGAATAAGACTGTCCGTCTTCGAGCATCATTCATTGATACCCTTGTAGAAAATGATACCTACTCAATTTCGGACATATATACTCCACTGCTTGCTAAACTTTCAACACCCCTAAAAAAAACCTCCATGTCGTCATGGGTCAGAGACCTGCCCGGTATTGTGGAAGTGGATGACATCATACGTGGCTACAGTCTTACCAGGTCTGTCATCCAAAACGAATCTTGGAGAGAGACTCAATTCAAGATTATCCACAGGGCGTATTACCCTTTTTCTGCATCAAAGGCCCCTGAAATAGGCCCGGCCTGTCCCTGGTGCCTAACAATCAAACCAACGCTACTACATAGACTCTGGAACTGTTCACCCATAGTGCTATTCTGGACGTCGGTTATCCGCTTAGTAACCAAAGTAACTCAGTATTGCCCCATGATGGACCCAGCACTCCTACTTTTTGGATGCCCTCCTCACACGGAACCACACTCTTCTATATTCCACCGGTTGCCCAGACACACACGTCAATGGATACTCCTGGCCCTACTCACGGCTCGCAGGACAATTCTTCAACACTGGATCACTTCATCCCCTCCTTCTATATCAGCCACGATAAAGGAGCTGAAAACTTTACTACTCAGAGAAAATATGGACACTTATTCCACTCCCACGCACTCCAGACCCCAATTTGAATTAAGGTGGTCAGCCTTCATTACGCAGTACCTATCTACCTCAGAAAAAAATGCCTTATCTTCAGGATCTTTTGCTTTTACAATCCCCCAACTCACGTGATCATCCCTTACCTAAGGTGTAACGATATTGCAGTGTACCTATCCCCCCCTCCTCATTACCCTCTATATTGACTAGATAGCCATGCTCACTTACGGTGATCTAAGGTAGTGAGTTATTGTTATTGTCCTAACCACCGTGCAATTAGAATGTATAAGGATCTCTTCTTGCTCTCCTCTCCCTCTCTACCTTCTTCTCTAGCCTTTACTTACCTTTATCTTAACCTTTACCTCTCCCTGGAGGTCTGTCTTATAGTCCGAAACTGTTCCAACAGTCAAGCAAGTCCACGACGTATCTTTACCTGTGCGATAATGATGTATACCTTTGGACTATGTATAATTCTCTTTGGACTGTTCAATGTACCTCAGTCCTTGTGTCTTTGTTATATTATTTTTTCTGTAAACTCAATAAAATATTTATAAAAAAAAAAAAGCTCTAATGAGCAGGATTGCTTCTGATTCCTTCTGTATTGAATTGTATTGTTACAGTACTGTCTGCCTTCATGCTGTAAAGCACTGCACAAACTGAACCAAAAAATAAATCCTGTATAATAATAATTTGTGATTATCTGTTTTATTAACTATTATTTTAAATTGTTATTATTAAATCTATCATTTGCTGTGCTGTATATTAAAACTATAAATATTATTCTATAATTTCAAACGACACAAAAAATATGATTCTAATACAAAACAGCAAATTTATTTACAAATAAATGTTTTGTTTGTTAGTGTTGTGCTACATTAATGCAACATGCATTGAGCAAAATTAATACAAAAAAAAAAAATGTTACATTTTAATGGTTGTAAAAATAGAAATAAAAAAAAAATCAACAGGAAAATAATAGTTAAAGGAGAAGTATAGCCAAAGATTTTTGGCCATGTTTCTCTCCTCCACTGGGTCACAGGAGTGTACTTATTTCTGCAATCCTGTGACCTTGATTCAGCTGTCACTGTCGGCTGACATCATAGAGCTGGTCTAGGCTTTGCAAAGATCCTGATTTAATGTCAGGTTTCACCCTGATGCCTTGCCCGCAGCCTGCTCTGCCTCTCAGCGCACTGCAGAGAGCCTGAGCTGACCGCTTCTGCCCCCAATCCACAGCCTCGTGCTGGGTCCTTAAGGGACAGAGTAGAGACCCAGTGACTGACAGTCACCACTATGTGCTGACTAAAGACCAAAAACTGAGTTATCAGCAGTCATGTGGTTGCTCATTTCTCGGTTTTAGAACTGGTGGGGGGAGGCACAAAGGTGAGTGCTTATTTTTTTTTTAATCCTGCACTTCTCCTTTAAGGGGAGAAGGGGAAGGAATTTACTAGAGATGATTAAAATAAACTAAGGGTGAATAAGGGGTTAAATATAAAAAGATTTATAACATATCATTAACCAAACTCCAAAACAATGCACAGCTTTTTAAAACAATTACAAAGTTGTGAAAAAGCACTATGCAGTGATTACAGACCCACCCACACTTTAGCTGGATTCAACAAATAATATCAAATACAAAATATACAATGGATCATCAGGTAAATAAATGCCATAATTTATGAGCATCCTTGCCATCAACACAGTAAAAATATAGCTCACGCATTGAATTCTAGGGCACTATTGCAAGAACCTTGGCCCAGATTCAGTAAGCAATTGCGCCTGCGTAACCATAGTTACGCAGCGCAATTGCTGACTTGCGCCGGCGTAACGAGTTCTCCTGATTCAGAGAACTCGTTATACCGACTGCAGCCTAAAATCTGTGTGGCATAAGGCTCTTATGCCACGCAGATTTTAGGCTGCATTCTTGCGATGACCGCTAGGGGGCGTTCCCATTGTGGTCAGCGTATAGTATGCAAATTGCATACTTACGCCGATTCACAACGTTGCGCGAGCCCTGCGTACGCAAATTACATAGTTTGCGTATGTCGGGTTTCGCGTAAGGTTGCACATCCTAATAGCAGGCGCAGGCAATGCTATAGGATACCCGTCGTTCCCGCGTCGCGACGTTCGAAATTTACGTGATTTGCGTAAGTGATTCGTGAATGGCGCTGGACGCCATTCACGTTCACTTTGAAGCAAATGACGTCCTTGCGACGCCATTTGCCGCAATGCACATCGGGAAAGTTTCCCGATGGAGCATGCGCTCTACGCTCGACGCGGGAGCGTGCCTAATTTAAATGATTCCCGCCCCCTACGGGATCATTTACATTAGGCGCCCTTACGCAGGGCAATTTTAAAGAGCACACACGCAATTTACGGAGCTACTGCAAAAACGCTGCCCTGTGCCTCCGTAAAAAAGGGGCAAATCGTACCTGAATCTGGGCCCTTGTATTTATTCTCACAAGCAATATATTTGCGTCTATACAAACCTGGAAAAACAATAAAAATGCCTCAAACTATTATTATGGTAATGTATAGCAACAACCAGTTGCCAAGTGTTCATATTAGTGTGGAATTCAGTGGAAGAAAGCAATTGCAGATATACAGTAAGTATCACACAACCACTTTAAAGGAACTTGTCCAAATGTCTTTTGGTTGTTGTCCAATGGCCCCAATTGGTTCTACTCCACCATTTTTTTCTTTAAGGTTGTCCCTGTAGATGTGACATCAGTTGACACCTTACCCTAATAAGTCCATTCCATTGCATGGTTATTTTATAAAATTGTCATTGGCTCCCATATTGGGGTACAATTTAAGCAGAAGAATAACTTGCCAGCACATAAAATCTCTTACACACAGTTAGTGAGATTTTTTTTCTTAAAAAGGATTAGCTTCTTTAAATTGGATGAATATAAAATTAATGCCCATCATTAAAACACCCTCTACACATTATTTTATAAGGATTTGCTGCAGTTAGGTGGATATTTGCACCTTAATGCAATGTTCTGAAAAACCTACTTTGTATACTATATATTTACGGCATTTAGTAATCTTTTTTTTATTAGTCATAAGTCACTATTAAATTTGGCTCTTATCTCTAACTTTTTAACATGTACTGTAGCTTGAGTCCTTAAGGAAATATCTGATATAACAAACCATATATTTCCAACGTCTGCACATGTTTTTCATTTGCTTTTTATGGATAAGGTAATAATTTCACTTACATTTTATTGCAGGGAATTTTCCCAGAAAAAAAGCCAATACTTTAAATCACGTTTTATAAATGTTGTAGAAAACACTATATGCACAATGGGATATACAGGTAGAACAGCCATTTTAATCTGTTTCTTATTACTTTTAACTATGTTAAAGTACAGAATTTGGTAACTGTATGGAACATTCAGGGGGATAATTATCAAGCAATCAAACACCAACCCACTGTAACTGTAGTCTGTGTGTGTGCATGCACATGTCAGAAAGAATCCAGCTATACACGGCATGAATTCCTATATGTTATCTTGCCTATTCATTTGGTGCACCAATATACTGTATATCCAGTTACCTATCTGTTAGAATCTAGGAATTTTTAATTGTTTTTGCTTGGACTTGTCATTATGTGTGTCTGTGCCTTGAAAAATTGCAATTATTTATTTGGACTGTAATTACAGCATATACTAAACCATTGTTTGAAATGCCAAAATATTCAGTTAAAAGATAATCTACAGATAATTAATTCTAACAAACTTGGTGTTGTTTTAACTGAAATATGTTATCTGTACCCTGTATATTTTTTTTTTACATTTTGTTTTATTTAAAAAGTAAAAAATATATATTTTTTAAGAATGCTGACCTTTTGTTTGTGTTAAACAAATTGTTCTTTCCAAAATCAGGCCATCTATGGCTAGTCTCAGCTTACATGGAGTTGACGAATTTACTTATTGCTTACTTACTTCTTACATCTCACTTTCCCTTAGAATAGTAAACATTTGTAGAACTTTTGCTATTTATGTCACTGTGAGTCTGTTTTTCTTTCTCAACTGTCTCTTTCTAGGTCAATATCATAGGTTCTAAAAATGTGCTGATTCTGCTAAAATATGCTAAAATACAATGATATATATATTTTTAAAAGTGCAAAAACATATCTGGTCAGACATCCAGTGAGCTTGAAACGTCTTCTGCACTCTGCAGAAGAGGGGAGAGGAAGGTGTTATAAAGTTCTATACCCTTACTTCCTAGGACACGAAAAATATGATGCAGTCACGAACTCTGGGAAGCTACAATATATATATATTTTTTACTTTCACCAGATAATATTACACAGTGCTGGACAAAGTCAGCCAGGGGTCCCTGTGAAAAACGTATGTTTGCTCCCTGACAAAATAATAGTAGTCAGAGTAAATACCTAATTTATGTTGGTAGTTAAAATGTCCCCAGTTACATTTTGGGAACAACAGTTACACTGGTGATCAGTGTACACACATCTGTAATTAATGTAAACTTCTCAGTTTCATTGGTGATCAATACTGATGAGCCAAACTGCCCTGGGTTTGATTCAGCAGGTATTCTTGCCAACTTCAAAGAAGTTTGGATGCCGAACCTGAACGCCATTGAAATTGATGAAGCCAAATTAAAATGGGCTGTTAAGCAAAGGGTGTACTTCCCCAAATAACATGTACCATTGGAAAAAAAAAAGTAAAAAAATCCATTTGACCAGGGAAGTGATCTTTTTAACTGCTTAAAGTGGAACATTAAAAAATGTCCAATTCGTTAAACAACATGCCTGGAGGATGTCCTAAGCCCATTTGTGAAGGAGTGCATCTCTTTGATGTACAAACAGCACTGTAAAAGTTACAAAAGTTTTAAAATTGCCAACAAATATATACTATACATAAGGGGGCCTCCAGATACAGTCGCCTCATGTGAATGAATATAGAGTACATACTCCAACGCATTAAAAAAAATAGAATTGTCATCTAGAAATAAAGACAATAAAAAAATTGAAATCCCCAAAATATATCCCTCATTGTATCATGTATCATATCAATCATGATGACCACCACCTGACGACTCAGAGAAAAAAAAAAAAAAACAGATGACCCGATGCAAACAACCAATCCTAACAGTGACATTAGCCAAATAATAGCTCTCTGAGCTGTCATCAATTATATAATGGAAGTAGCAGTAGTTGTGACATCATTGACCAAATTTGGCCATACCCATATTTTGTAAATGTTGTTACCCAAATATATATGGTCAGTGATGTAACTTCTATCCTTGCCCCTTTACCTAAAAGCAATGGGGATTCCCTGTGATGTCAGTGGTTACTAGAGACACCATGGGTGCAAGCACTTGTGTTTTGTCTTAGGAACTAGCGACAGCATGAAGTTGTCATATATAGAATTAGTAGAAATACTACTTCTATACTGTATATGATGCACTGCTCCTGCTGAACAGGAGTCTGAACAGGCCAAAGTTTGAGAGTACATCCTAATGTGAACCAAGCCTAGGATCAGACTGAACCAGCAGCTCATCTCTAGTGGTCAGTGTAAATTTCTCTTTTTATTGGGGGTCACTGAAAATGTCCCTGTTACATTGGTAGTCAGCATCTGCCACATTGGAGGCCAGTATTAGTTCCCCGATTACAATGGTGGCTGGTGTAAATGCATTCACTGCCTTCAAGGTCCTATTACATTGGTGGTCAGTTAAGTGACTTCACTTGTGCTAAGTGGTTTCTCATCTGCTGTGCCAAAACTATGAGGGTACAAGTAGGTGCTGCCCACAGATCTGGAAGTCCCCCAGGATACCTTGATTCACTCTCATCTGGCCTTTGAGGGTGTAAGGCCCATTACAGACAGGGATAGCCCCATCCTGTGATAGGCCACAGGACCTCAGAGGCCATTGTCTACCTTTAGGGGCTAAACAGCAGATATGTCTGCTACTGACATAATATCTTACTATAACAATTGAAAATGCTGAATCTAAAGAGGGTTTTTTCTTATTTATAGTAACTTCCACTGTGTTAAGACCTTCTTGGTTTAATTTTTAGCATTAAAAAAATCATGAAATCAATATACTAATCTCCCACCCAAGTAACTCCCTCTCATTACTGTAACCTGCCCCCTCCCTCCGGAGCAACTAACAGTGAGGCATTGAAATTTCCCTAATGACTCTCACGTGAGTTTAACAAGTAGAGGTCATGAATGAGTTATTGCAATTGGAAAGCCTCGTTGCTACTTAAAATTACTGTATGAAAAGTTAATTAAGATATAGGCAATGACCTATTAACATAGGGAATAAAACAGTCATTATTTATTACATTATATAAGAGTAAAGGCACTCCAGTGAGCTAACTCCCCCTAATTTTCACTCAGCATTTCTAAACCCTTCTTCCCTGCCCTTCTACTGTCTTTTTCCACTTGTTCAATCCTAGTACCACGATTCTTTATTTTTCTATTTCTCTCTTCTTCTATACTTTGTATCCCCTCCAAAAATATTGTGAGAATTTTGAGGCCCAAGAGGTAATACAGGTAGATGTCTTATACCGACTCACAGGAAACCTCTCAACTCATTACTATCAGCTAATCCTTTAGACAGCTAGACACAGGTCCCGCCTTTTACACACCAATAGCATTGCCATTTATGTCCTTACATTTTCTACTTGAAACTCTTCTGTTTATATTGCATTCTTGTAACTGGAAAATGTTATATTATCACAAGAAAAAATAACTAGCAAAATCATGCTTTAGTGACATCAGAAAAGATCACGTATACTATGTTTATTCTGTCATTAGTAAGGATGTTCCCTAATATTTTCTTGTCAGGAGGAACTGTTGTCATCAGTTACACAGCTCTAGGCCTCAAGAGGTCACATATTTGTTTAGGACAATAATGATATAAGCAAAGTGTGGTTTACTAAAGAATGTTATTATGTTAGCTCAAAAATTCTGACCAACATTTAGCCCAGGAAGACCTAAGCTGTGCAGCCCTCCAATAGGTGTTGATTACACAGGGATGTAGAAATTAGACTACTCATTTGATATCATGTGTTTGCTTTAAATACCTAATTGGATTAACATAAAAATTTAGTAAATGCTAATTATCTTTACAAGGTACTTGAATCAATCATGTTTTCTCTTCAATGCAAAACAATTATTTCTCTTAGTAAATCGTGCTCATAGCACTTCCTTGAATTTTGCAAAGATTAGAGAACTAGGTCTGTAACTTTAAAAAACAAGTCTTTAAAAAGGATGTATTAATTCAGGAAAGAACAACTATCCCTTATGAATGCTGTTAGTTAGGAAATGGTATAATTTCCATTTCAGAAGCTTGGATTAAATCAATATTATGAACACTTGCAGAATCCATGGATGAAGACATGAATATCTGGACAACCATGAGGTTTAACACCTGGTCTGGAAAAGTAGATCATTGTTCATAATTGGATGTCTTACAAGAATCTAAACATATTTTTCTAACTATATAAACTTTATTTTGCTCTAGTGGAAGAGTTATATTTGCTGGATTAAAATGAAAGAGAAATGCTAATGTGGCTTGTGGGAAATTTTGTGTAAGGGACTTCTTATGTTGTCTCTTGAGAATGTGCTGTTATGTCTGTACAACAATTCTTTATTTTACTTTGTATTTTACTCCTTAAAGTGGAGGTTCACCCAAAAAATAAATTTTTAACATTACATTCAGCCGAGTTGTCCTAATGACAATCGACTGTTTTTTTTTTTTTTTCGTACATACCGACTTTCACCGCCGCTTCAGGGTATGTCTTGTGCGGGACTGGGCATTCCTATCTGATTGACAGGCTTTCCTACCGTCGCATACTGCGCGTCACAAGTTGCCGAAAGAAGCCGAACGTCGGTGCGCAGGCGGCTTCTTTCAGCAACCCGTGACGCGCTGTATGCGACGGTCGGAAGCCTGTCAATCAGATAGGAATGCCCAGACCCGAAGACGACATACCCGGAAGCGGCGGTGAAAGTCGGTATGTACGAAAAAAAAAAAACAGCCGATTGTCATTAGGACAACTCGGCTGAATGTAATGTTAAAAATTTATTTTTGGGTGAACTCCCGCTTTAATCGTGTACATCCCCATTCATTCAATAAAAATGACCACTCTACAAGACCTGCTCATTCCATCAAACAAAAGATGCAAAACGCTAGGATAAAAATGTCCATATTGTATACATAGTAGGGTAAGGTTTACAAAAGATAAGATATTTGATGGGTCCCCTCTGACAATATTTTACTTCAACTGACATCTTTATATCCTGTGGTATTATGTTGAGTTGCATCAAATAGAATATTTTTGCTTTTTTTAGAGTGTTTGTTGAATACCTTAGTAATTGGGGCAAATATACAAAGGGAGTACACCGTTCACTTAAAATCATTTGATCGTGTGGGTTTGGTTCTTGGGGTGTTCTTTGAACCCCTCATGAAGTCCAAAACTGAAAATCCAAACCCCATTGAAGTCTATGGGGTGAGTTTTGAGAATCAATATTTTCAAGGCTAGTAGGCAGGAAATTGTTAAACAAAGGCCCCTGGGATGCATGAAGTGAGATGAATGACAGCTTCAGCCCACACTCCAGCCAGGCCACACCCCAATGCACTTTTCCCCACCCCTTCCAAGAACGTACTTTTGCATGTGTCCATTTGTCACCCCACACACACCATTATTCCACGTGGTCAATTTATTAGGATCAGACACAATTGCTTCAGTTTCACTGATTTTGATAGGCAAGCTATTGCACTGGAAACAAAACTTTGCAAATGATGCTATAAGAAATCTAATGTCAGACAGGCCTGCTTATATGCCAGAAGATTATCTAGGACTAATTTATTCACACAACGCCATCCTAAGTCAACTGGGTCCACCAGTCCACTTGTATTCTCCACACGTTATAGCCTACAATTTCAGGAGATTATCTTAACACCTCCATATTTTACACAGGGATAACAGCTACCATAAGATATCGGATCCAGGTGTCAGATTTGTAGGAGGACACACACTATAGCAAACATGATATCTCCCAGTCTCTTTATTTCTAATCCCCATCATGAACTTGGTTAAACACTACTGGTCTATACAGTTTTCTTGCTGCAAGCATTTGGGAGACCCCCGTACCATTATTTGATGTTCTAATGGATTTTTCACTGGCATTAAACAGTTGGTCAATAGTCACACCGAATTACAATAATCACATTTTGTTGTTTTTCAGCCTGAAATTAAGACAAACACAGTTTTTGTTTCATTCCACTGTATTTACTAATGCACAAACAGTTTGATAGTAAAAAAGTATTCAAAATGTATTGCACATTGATAATATATAACAGCATGAACATGGGGAAATATGCAACAAACACAAATATTGGGAACAGAAATGGAAACCAGCTGCAAGGAAAAGCCCAGAGCTTTGTCAGACAGACAGAACTGCCAACGCATTTCGAAAAACAAAATGCAGATCTTCTACTCTACCTTGCCAGACACCACCAGCCACATCTCCAGCCACATCATTTTGACTCCAACTTTAAGAGCCATAAGGCACATCCAGATATCTGGATGCTGGATACAACCATCTTCAACCCATGATGTTCTGGATGATTACATTTTTGATATACACCCGATATCAACCGGACCTGTATCGAGGGGAAAGTACTATTCTACCTCTCCTCTATATACAAGAGAAGAGAGAGCGCACAACTGTCCTAGTGTGATACCGTTTTTAATGATTAAAATGCAAAATCAAAAGTAGAGGGTTGCACTCACAAACTTGGAACTTCAGATCGCATGTACAGCAAGATGTATGCCTCCTCTCCTGGCCTTTGTGGCTGGGTTGGCTCCAAAACCCGAGTGGTGATGATGTGGGATGTTAATACTAGCCCAGCCTCCACATACCACCAAGTGGTGCAAGCTTCTATGCACGCGCATAGCGTCTCCTCTAAAAAAAAAATTTTTGCTGTCATAATTGTGGAAGTGTACAATAATGTCACTAGGCCTTGCTCCAGGAGGTGGCTTTAAGCCCAGAGATCTGTAAGCATGATCTAAGTGCCAGACAATGTCAGCTTTGTTAAAAGGGTGGAACAAGGGTGTTAAAGAGGCCCATCATGTAGGGATGGAGATTGTTATCACCAACAGAATCTGGAACCCCCAGTATAAGCAGATTGTGTCACCTCTCTATGTTCTCAAGATCTTCTTGCTGCAGTTGAATTTTAAATAGTGTGTTTAAAAGCACAATTCTCCTCTTCCAGGGTCAAAACATATTGCACTAAGTCATCAAATTTTGTCTCCAGGGCATCTGTGCATTCACTAACCTGGGAAATGTATTGATCTTAGGCAGTTCAATGTGACACTGAAAGTCAGAACCCAGGTGAGGAGTAAAGGCCTATTCTTTTTGGCATGCTCATGAACGTGGATGTAAATGTGAATAGCCAGAGAGACAAGGTCTACAGAGGTGATAGGAATTCCTCAGCCAGCCAATTTATGATGCATTCAACCAGTGCCAAACTTTCATAGGAGGTGGCCATAAGGGCTTTTTTTGTTTTAGGACAACTGTGTTGTCAAACTGGATGGCATACTGCCCTACCATGAGGGCACCTTGAAGGAGGCAAAGAAGAGGATCTGCTGCAGAGGAAACAGGAGCTGGCTCATCAAAGAATCTCCAAAAAAGATAGGGATGCAGCAATTTCACTGGGTATAGGATTGGCCTTCTTGCAGATTAAAGAAGACCAGGTTAAGCTTCTTCAGAAAGCGGGATGCAGTCTGTTTGGAAATTTAAAAAAAAAAGTATGTTTTGGCTTTAGATATACAGTACATTAAAGCCTTCCCAAACTGTGAAAAAAATCTTAAGTCCTATTTTCACCACTGCATGTTGCACTGCATATACTGTAAGGCCCCGTACACACGATAGAATCCATCCGCTGAAAAATCTCAGCGGATCGGTTTTAGCAGATAGATTCTATGGTGTGTACAATCCAGCGGATCTGTTTCCGCTGATTTTTATCCCCTGGGATGGATTTCAAGCGGATACAAATTTGAAGACATGCTTTCAAATCTATCCGCTTGAATCCATCCCAACTGATTGATCCGCTGGTCTGTACAGACTCACCGGATCAATCCGTCCGAAGGGATCCCCCGCATGCGTCGTAATGATTCGACGCATGCGTGGAATTCCTTATATGACAGCGTCGCGCTCGTCGCCGCGTCATCATCGCGGCGACGGCGCGACACGTCATCGCGAGGGGATTTCGGCGCGGATTTCGATCCTATGGTGAGTACACTCCATCGGATCCAAATCCGCTGAAATCCTCGAGAGGATTTATCCGCGGAAATGGTCCGCTGGACCGTATCCGCGGATAAATCCTCTCGTGTGTACTAGGCCTTACTTTGGATGCCTGTATGTCAAGCCCCTGTTTCATTCCAGAGTGTACAAATTACACTCTGGGAGCTTAATAATAAAAGGGACTTAGCATGCCCACAGCTTTACTGTAGGTGCATGCTATGTTTCACAGCTTGCTGTTTTGGTTCTCCATAAGATTTTCTTTCAATAGTGATTTAATATTCGTATAGAGCACATTGGGGGTTATTTAGGAAAGGCAAATCCATTTTGCACAACAAGTGAAAACTACCAGTGCAAATTTCACTAAATAGTTCACAAAAGTGCACTTGGAAGTGCAGCCGCTGTAGATCCGAGGGGGGCATGAAAGGAAAGTAAAAAACAGCATTTTAGCTTGCACATGATTGGATGATAAAATCAGCAGAGCCTCCCCTCATTTCAGATCTACCCCTCAGATTTACAGTGACTGCATGTCCAAGTGCAATTTACAATATTGTAGTGCAAAGCTGATTTTCCTTTTGTAAATAACCCCCATAGTCTTGTCAGTCTTGTATTCCAACACTGGGGGCTGAGGTTCAGTTTCCACAGGACACTGGCTGCACTGAATTGCATTGTTGAGACGTTCACCTTGTATTGAAAAAAAAGAAAAAAGTGGACCAGGATTTTTGAGGCACCACTCAAACCAAACATCAATAATAAAACAATTACATGTTATTAGAAATTATATAAAAAGAGCTTCAATAAAAACAACAAAGCTGATAAATGGCATGGTTACAACTGACCCAATTTCCTCTGCTATATCAAAACCACCTTTTCGATGGACTTCCATCTTGTGGGGGTTCTAGGTGGCAGACTTGATATGGGTGAAGTTGCTGCCCGTTTAGTTTCCCCCCTGTCCCTGCTATTTGGTATGGTTTAATGGTTTACAATGCTTTGGGAATGGTGTATTTTTCTTGGCGCAGAGACAGGTCCTATGTAACTTTTAGTAAAAGTTTGACTACTGAAAGAGTACATATGTAACATTTGTACATAGGCTGGTTTTGGCATAGCAGGGGATATTAGGCCAACTGTGGCCATACACTTTAGCAGCCCCTGTTGCTTTTATGGAAGTTCTTTTTGTGTAATTTCTAATTAAAATTGTTTTATTATTGGTGTTTGATTTGAGTGGTGCCTCAAAAATCCTAGTCTGTTTTTTTATTTTTATCGATATAATATACTGTATCTATCAGGGATGTGTATAATCAAAAGGGGGGGGGGGTCTGGGACTTTAAACAA
Organism: Rana temporaria; assembly: GCF_905171775.1. Taxonomy (NCBI): domain Eukaryota; kingdom Metazoa; phylum Chordata; class Amphibia; order Anura; family Ranidae; genus Rana; species Rana temporaria. The sequence goes on from NC_053489.1 coordinate 222,893,301, forward strand.
GGCACAATAAATGTACTTCCATCCCGGGTTCAAGTATGTACGAAGGGAATGTGGGACTTTAAATGAGGCAATTGACTTGTGGGGGATAGTGGTTAGTAAATATTATTTATTTGTAACAATAGTATGAACATTTGTTGTTACAAATAATCAATATTTACTTACCACTATACCTCCACAAGTCAATTGCCTCATTTAAAGTGGATGTAAACCCATTTTTTTTTGATGTCACAATGTACAGTATAAGATTTCCTATCATCTGTGTTCAGTCTTGCCACACAGAGTTAATCCAGCTCTAAGCAATCCTCTTTTATTGTTTAGTGAAATAAAACGGACTTGCAGAGAAAAACCTTAGTCTGTTCCGCCCCCTTGTTGTGAGTGACAGGTTATTTACACTCATTCACTAGCCAGGAGACAGAAATTTTTTTAAATTCCCATCCCCACCCCTTTCCTGAAGTCATGTGGTTACTTTTCTGGATTTTGACTGGATGTTAGTGATCATAGCAGAAGTCAGTTAGTGACATCACAACTCCACCCACTGAGCTCCAGACAACAGATCCACCCACAGAATTCGCAGTTTTTCAGTTCTTATAACAGACAGTGGGGAGATATTTGACAGGTAAGGATATATGCAAGAGGCATCTATATCCTTATAGATCAGCACTATGGAAGCAGTTTAGAAAGGATGAGAGTGGGTTTACATCCACTTTAAAGTCCCACATTCCCTTCTTATGTACCGAAGGATGTGGTACCTGGGCATTTTTAACATTTTTGACACTTCAGCAAGGGGGGGTGGGATAGGTGTGTGCATACCAGACCACTTGGTTTGACCGATCCAGAAATATAGAACAATTGAAACCACTAGTGCTCAAGGCACTGTGAAGAACCCCTAATGGATCTATTATAGACATACCAGGTATGTATGTAAGTACATTTTTTTTAAAGATACAAAAAATTGAGAGATACATAAGAACAATGGTGACTTGATTAAAAGCTGAAATGCATGGTACCCAAAATTGCAACGGTATGTGAGCCCACTGTCCTGGAAGCGAATGGACTATTGGTGATGCATACTGGCGTAGACACCTTACATGTTCCAGACAAATAACAGTCCTTCTTCAGAGGTTTTTTTTAAAATGTCAAATGGGTACAGGATTTAAATGTCACATATGCACATCTGCCTATATCTGAGGAATGGATGGGGATGGTGGTGAATCCCTCATGTGGGAAGTGATAGCTCAATGACCCTAGGTTGGTTTCAGGAAAATCAGGGAAACTGTGGCAACAAGAGCTTCACTATAAGGACTCATAGTTGTAGAGCAGGGGCCTCCAAACTGTGGCCCGAGGGCCAGATGTGGCCCTTTGCTAGCCTTTATCCAGCCCTTGGGGCTTTATTCCTCCCACTGCTCTGAGGCACTATTCTTCCCACTGATGCCAACAAAGGGGGCACAATTTATTTCACTGATACCAATGATGGGATACAATTACTCCTACTAATAGGGGCACTACTCCTTATCCTACTGACTTCAAACTCTGAGGCCATATTTACTCTCACCAATGCTGGGCCCGGGAAATTTTTTACCCCCGCTGGCCACAATCCAGCCCTCCTAAAGTCTCAAGGTCAATAAACTGGCCCTTTGTTTGAAAAGTTCGGAGACCCCTGCTGTAGAGCATGAAACTCCAGTTAGCGGTGGGCCATAAAAGCTTTCAATATGCTTGATGAGCACAAACATCTTCCACCTTGCACTTCCTCAGCATATCCTCCAAGAAAGCATACTGGTAGGTTAACTGACTATCCTCCATTAACAGTGTCTTGCTGATAAAGGAAGAGTATTGGGTGTCAAGGCAGTAACACAGCCCTTTACAATCTAAACGTTTGTACAAAATTCCCAAATTATCAAACTGATGTGCTCAATAGCAGAGAAGGGACCTACTACAGATCATTGTTAGTTGCTTCACTAATTTACTGTAAAAATCTACATAAAAAAAGTTCATGTAGTGCAAATTCATTCATTATTTGCACTTGAAAAAAATGCAAAATTGAGATGAAATTGAATTGTGTTTGGTCAAGTGCGGTGTGTTCTTTTTATCTCTTGTGACTGTCCACCATTGAGACTGTTATTTTCTTCTTATTATCAGCATGCAGGAAGAGGGAACACTGAAAAAAGATCAGTACTTAGAGCACAATTATAGAAGTGAAAGGTAACTGTCAACAGAGGGATCTGGGTGACAAAGGCAGCATTTTGCTTTTCTGCAAATGATGTTCAGCTTGTCATTTCCACTCAATGTGTTTCTCTGAGATTATATTTTAAAGCATTTGCGGGCACATTTTAAAAATAGAATATTGTATAGCAAAGGAATTACTTGATGATAATGTCGTATTTCCAATGGTAGCCATACAATAACCAAACCAAAGAATATTCAAAAAATATATTCTAAAGATATGGATAGACTATGAAATAAACTATGACTTACTCGTCAGAAGTTCTAAATCCAATCTCAGTGGTAGTTGAACGTGTATGTACTGGATGTAAAAAAGATCTTCATCCAAAGTCTTTTGCCATATTTGTATTATGTATTTTATTGTATAAATAGGTGAATGGTTTTTAAAGTGTTTCTCCTTTATACTCCAGGTTTCATAGCTTCAAATGAAAATCCAAAGAATCCATTACATGTATGAAATATCTTCACAAAAAACATCCCAACTACCATTTATCATGGCATAGAAACAGTAAAAAATGTATGAAAAAGCTATGAAAATATTAAAGCATTTATATTGAGTTAAAATGTCAGTGTTGTGGTTCCAATACTGCATTTAAATGTAGAGATGCATGAAAAGTCTATTTTAGGAATTATTTATTGCCGTCCATAGCAACTAGGATGATTTTATCTGTCATTTCTGCATTTTCGTTTTAGCAGTCTTTTCATGCGACAGCACCAAAGGATTCAAAATACAACTTAAAGTGGGAGTTGACTCTCTTTGTTGTTTTGTGCCTACAGTTAAGCCTATAATAAGTTTAAGATATATCTACATATGAAGCGTCCAGTGACGTCACCGACACATGTGCACTGTGTTGTGTTCGTGACTCCTGCGTGCATGCACGAGAGTGACGATATAACTGCTGGGCCATTCAAATGACCGAAGCCTGCAAACTGGTGACAGGGCTCTGTTAGAAGAATCTGTTTCACAGGTAAGTCTGTCATAATATACTAGTATGTGAGGCATACTAGCACATTATAACACTACCCTGTGGAGGGGGGGGGCAATTTTTTTTGTTTGTTCTTTAAACATGGGTACATTACTACCGCTCTAAGGGCCCTTTCACACATACAGACAAACGATCCGTTTATTACAAGTCCGTTTACAGACTTGTAATGTATCCCTAAGGGATTGCAGACGTTAGCGAATGATGCATCCGCTAACGTCCGCAACCATCCGCGTCCACAAAGATCCGCTTTTGCAGACGGAAGAAAACACTATTTTTCTTCCGTCCGGCAGAATGGATCGGATGAATACGGACACACAGTCCGTATTCACCCGATTCCCCATAGGGGAGAGCGGAGGAGAGACAGGGCGGTCTCTGCACTGTGTGTGGGGACCACCCTGTCCGCCGACAGCTCAGCGGGGATTTACAGAGGAATCCCCGCTGAGCCAAACGGGCTAACGGAGCGGATCAATACGGATCCGCATCGTGTGAAAGAGCCCTAAAGCAGAACTAAAGCCGCTACTATAGCACCATGCCATCTGCAATCTATGTACTAGGTGCTGGCATCTTGCTCAGACTTCTACTGGGTTTGGTGTCTCTGGCCATCTTAATTGGCCAGTCCAGGGTGAAGTAACTCCCACATATGAGCAGTTATTGAAGTTATTACATTCTGGCACCAAAGAATGTTGAGATTTTAAAGTGAGGGTCACTCAATTTACAATATTTAGGGACTTCTTAATATGCTTGTGCACTTTTATTGTGGAAGAGGAATACAGGGTGCCTTTGGTGATAAAAACCTTCCACCAGCATTTTTTCAAAAACCCTGAATTTTTTTGGGGGTACTTTTTTATTGTCTTTGTATTCTTTGTTCTTTCTATTTGTGTTTATTTGTGCACTTGATTATTTGACTGTTATTTGTGTCTTGTCACTAAATTTCCATTTTGACTTTTTTCTTCATGGTTCGTGTTTCTGTGTTAAAATCTCAAAAATGTATGAGGCTATTTTTACAGCGCCTTGAAAAAGTATTTATACCCCTGGAAATTTTTGACATTTTGTCATGTTACAACCAAAAACGTAAATGTGTTTTATTGAGATTTTATGTGATAGACCACTGATGGCGAACCTTGGCACCCCAGATGTTTTGGAACTACATTTCCCATGATGCTCCACTACACTGCATGAGCATCATGGGAAATGTAGTTCCAAAACATCTCAGAATGAAGTCTACGCATGCTTGGAAGCATTGAACTTCGTTTTTTTTAGCACGTCGTTGTGTTTTACGTCACTGCGTTGGACTCGATCAGATTTTGAACTGATGGTGTGTAGGCACATCAGACCATCAGTCCATCAGACCATCAGACTTCAGCCTTCAGTCCGTTTTCATCAGTTTGGACTGATCGTGTGTACAGGCCCTAAGTTGTGCACTCCACAAATCTGGCCTGTATGGAAGAGTGGCAAGAAGAAAGCCATTGTTGAAAGAAAGCCATAAGAAGTCCCCATTGCAGTTTGCAAAAAGCCATGTGGACACAACAAACATGTAGAAGAAGGTGCTCTGGTCAGATGAGACCAAAATTGCAGTTTTTTGTCTTAAAAGCAAAACTCTATGTGTGTGCCGGAAAACTAACACTGCCCATCACCCTGAACACACCATTCCCACCATGAAATATGGTGGTGACAGCATAATGTTGTGGGGATGCTTTTCTTCAGCAGGGACAGGGAAGCTGGTCAGAGTTGATGGAAGATGGATGGAGCCAAATACAGAGCAGTCTTAGAAGAAAACCTGCAAAGTCTACAAAAGACTCGGGATTGAAGCAGAGGTTCACCTTCCAGCAGGACAACAACCCTAAACATACAGCTAGAGCTACAATGGAATGGTTTAGATTAAAGCATATTCATGTGTTAGAATAGCCCAGTCAAAGTTCAGACCTAAATTCAATTGAGGATCTGTGGCAAGACTTTAAAATTGCTGTTCACAGATGCTCTCCATCCTATTTTATAGAGTTATTTTGCAAATAATTATGGGCAAAAATGTCAGTCTCTAGATGTGCAAAGCTGGTAGAGACATCCTCAAAAAGTCTTGCAGCTCTAATTGCATCAAAAGGTGGTTCTACAAAGTATTGACTCAGGGAGGTTGAATACAAATGCATGCCACACTTTTCACATATTTATTTGTAAAACAAATTGAAAACCATTTATCATTTTCCTTCCACTTCACAATTATGTGCCACTTTGGGTTGGCCTATTACATAAAATCCCAATAAAATACATTTACGTTTTTAGTTGTAACAAGACAAAATATGGAAAATGTCAAGGGGTATGAATACTTTTTCAAGGCACTGTAGTTGAAAGCAGCTCACACAACACTCAGAAGGTATGTACAGTTCATTGTAACCATAAAAGGAAACCACCAAAAACACTGTTTTCCCCATTGACTCTAGTGTGTTCGCAGAAATTATGATATTTCAATTATATCTTCTGATTTCCCAAAATTTGGGGAAATGAGGGCTCTCAATTTCACCACGCCTTATCTGGATCATTTCAGTACATTTTTCACTAATTGTTTTCTTAACCACTTGACCTCCGGAAGATTCATGACCACGCCATTTTTTGCAATATGGCACTGCGTTACTTTAACTGACAATTGCACAGTAATGCAATACTGTACTCAAATACAATTTATGTTTTTCCCCCACAAATAGAGCTTTCTTTTGGTGGTATTTGATCAGCTCTGTGTTTTTTATTTTTTGCGCTATAAACAAAAAAGTCTGACAACTAAAAAAGAAAAACAATACTTTTTACTTTCTGCTTTAAATCCAATTAAAAAAATTGAAAAAAATTAGAATTTCTTCATCAATCAATCAATTCTTCATCAATATGTATTCTGTTAAATATTTTTGGTAAAAAAAAATCCCAATAAGTGTATATTGATTGGTTTGCCAAAAGTTAAACTATATGAATTTTTTTACTAGTAAAGGCAGCAGTCAGAGACTTATAGCAGGACTGTGATACTGCGGCAGACATTCTAACACTGATACAGTGATTAGTGCTAAAAATATGCACTGTCGCTGTACGTATAACACTGGCTGGGAAGTGGTTAAACATAAGGGGCGATCAAAATGTTAACTGTGTGCCTAGCCAGTGTTTTACTATACTGTGGGAAGTGCTTTTACTAGGGGGAAGAGATGGAATTTATTTACTGTCAGGTCACCTGAGGCCAGATGACAGATGCACTCCGTTGGAGTCAGCAGTACACCACTAAGGTAGTGGACTATATGACTGACTGCTGCGGATGGAACTCTGGGAGGTTCCACTGGAGCACCAACACGGATCCCACTGGGAGCTAGAACATAGATTCCCCAGGGCGTGGAGTCTAAGAGCCAGCAGGTGTTCACCAGAGCCTCTAGTGGTGAGGATGGACTGCGCTGCAACTGGCTCCAGGTTGAGGCCTCCAGAGTCTCCCAGCTCATGCTCACGGTAGACTACAGGGAGGTAGAGTGGAAGCTGCAGACTGTGACAACAAAGGATAGTCAGGAGATAGCCAAAAGTCAGGGTAACAAGCAGGTAAGGATAGTCAAGAACAAGCCAAGATTGGTAACTGGAAACAGACGTAGGAGATACAGCAAGTTGCACACAAAAGCTAAACACACAGTATTGATCAGCAGGGCTGGCTTGCAGTGCACAGGTTAATATAGAGTGCTCTGATAGGGGCTGGGGTGGAGCTATGCTTTGAGGAGAGATTACATAAACAACCAGGTGAGAGTGGCTGGCCTCTAAAGTTGAATACATAGAGGAGAGGTAAGCTGACAGACAAACATTACTGCATATCCATAACATTTACTTATTAGCGATCCGGCTTGTTTACATAGTTCTGTGTCTTTTCTTTACAATCAGCGTGGGGGTGGCGGACATCGAATCCATGGTCCCCTGCCAAGCGGCTTTGCCTGTGTGTAATCTAAGAGGGGGCAAGCTGCCGGGTGGCACGCATGCGCGCCCCCTGCCTGGAAGTATCGTATCACATATATACACTAAGGGGTAGATTCAGGTAAGAGATTCGACGGCGTATCTCCAGATACACCGTCGTATCTCTGAGTGTGCGGTGTCGTATCTATGCCCCTGATTCATAGAATCAGTTACGCATAGATTTGACTAAGATCCGACCGGCGTAAGTCTCTTACGCCGTCGTATTTTAGTTGCAATTTTAGGCTGCCCGCTAGGTGGCGCTTCCGTATATTTACGCGTCGAATATGCAAATTAGGTAGATACGGCGCATTTTTTTACGTTGTTTACGTTATGCTTTTTCCGGCGTAAAGTTACCCCTGCTATATGAGGCGTATCCTATGTTAAGTATAGATGTCGTTCCCGCGTCGAATTTTGAAAAATTTACATCAATTGCGTAAGTCTTTAGCAAATAGGGATTTGCATAATTTACGTTCACGTCGAAAGCATTGGCTTTTTGCGGGATAATTTGGAGCATGCGCACTGGGTTACATTCACGGACGGCGCATGCGCCGTTAGTCAAAAACGTCATTTACGTGGGGTCATGTTTTATTTACATAAAACACACCCACCTCTTCACAATTTGAATTAGGTGCGATTACGCCGGCAGATTTACGATACGCCACCGTAACTTAGGGCGCAGGTTCTTGGTGAATACAGAACCTGCCTCACTAAGTTACAGCGGCGTAGCGTATCTGAGATACGCTATGCCCGCACAAAAATAAGCAATTCTACCTGAATCTACCCCTAAATTGTCAAATGTATTGGGACTAAAGTATTGGGAATTACATTGGCTTTACACACACATGAACCTTAATGGCATCCCAGTCTTAGTCCATAGGGTTCATTATTGAGTTGGACCACCCTTTACAGCTATAACAGCTTCAACTTTTCTGGGAAGGCTGTCCACAAAGTTTAGGAGTGTGTCTATGGGAACGTTTGACCATTCTTCCAGAATCGCATTTGTGAGATGAGGCACTGATGTGGACGAGAAGGCCTGGCTTAAAGTCTCCGCTCTTATAACTACCAAAGGTGTTCTTCTGGGTTGTGGCGCAGGTCAGTCAAGTTCCTCCACCCCAAATTCGCTCATTCATTTCTTTATGGACCTTGTAATACAACAGCAACACATATAATGTATGTGTATATATATATATATATATATATATATATATATATAGATCTATATATATAGATCTATATAGATCTATATATCTATAGATATATAGATAGATACAGTATATTATTATTTTGTTTCTGTGTGCATAACATAATTTTTTTTCATCATAAGTATGGATTTTTTCATGTTATTTTATAAAATAATAATTCAATGTAGATTTAAAAGCCAGCTATTCAAGGTTAGTGAAAGAAATTTCACAGTATTTGAAGACACTGACAATCACACATTTATTACTGAAATTATAGGATATTTCTCTGGGTATCTTGTGCTCTCTACTTCAACACTTGAATTTCTTATCTACTTGTCATTAGAATGCCCTTTTCCGCAACCCTGTCAACACTTTTTTTTTTTTCCAATGTTCTGTGGCATAGTAACACTTTTTATGAATATTAAACATGCTGATGCTATGGCACTTTATTAAGGTGAGAGGAAAGGTGGGAATAGATGCAGTCCTGTTATATGTAGACAATCACAGTTGCTTCATGTCAGATGGCATGCTTCAGAAAGTGGTTACATGCTCAAAGCATTTGTTTTTTAAGGTTTTAACATGCAAAAATATTGCAATGTCTTAAAAAAAAGCAGTGTAATGGAAAATATGGTATAATTTAGCCTGCTGCTGAAAGGTTAATTTAATATACTACAAATACAAACTCTACACTGAAAACATAGGGCACTTTTAAAATATGCCCACAATCTATTTTTAACTCTTAATGAGATTCTCATTTACAGTTCACAATAACATTTGACTTCCTATCACATTTGCCTTTCCCAGCTAAGTGAATTATGTATATGAGTCTATTTCTATTCATGCAGCATGAACAACGTGTCCATAATATCAGTGCAGAAATGAACATAGGTGAGTTACATGTTTAATACTTTAACTCTTTGCATTAGAGTAGTAACATTGGTCTATAAGGAGCACAAGGTTACACTGAATTATGGGAAGCTTCATACATGATTAAACAAGGTACTTCTTTGTAGAATATGCTATAAAAGATTATTATGGGCTCATAAACATACCTTACACTAGCGTTAAAGCTTAAAATCTAGTTAAACAGTGATCAGAAGGGTGCTGTAAAATTTGTATACGTCTGTAAGTATTTATTTATTGAAGACTGTTATATTTATAAATACATGTGTTAATTGAGGAAGGGAAATTAAACATTTGAGGAAATAGTTCCATCAGTGGAAATAGCTTTTTGCATTTTATACTCAACTTTAAAAGCTTCACTCCTAGCAAGTTACAACCAATTATTGTATTCCATGGATATTCTAAACCAGAGGTCTCCAAACTTTTAAAACAAAGGGCCAGTTTATTGTCCTTCACACTTTGGGAGGGCCGGATTGTGGTCAGCAGGGGCAGAAAATGTCACGGGCTCAGCATCAATGAAAATAAATATTGCCTCAGGGTTTGTGGTCAATAGAAGGAGAAGTAGTGCCCCTATTAGTACAAGGAATAGTATCCCATCATTGGTATCAATAGAAGATATAGTGCCACATTGTTGGTGTCAGTGGGAGGAATAGTGCCCAAGGGCCGGATAAAAGCTAACAAAGTGCAACATCTGGCCCTCGGGCCGCAGTTTGGAGACCCATTGTTCTAAACTAACCTGAAAATAAGATAGAAAGAAGTAGATTGGTTTCTGGGAGGAAAAGACAGGTTGTTCTTTAGTCTACCATTCTATAGGTGACTGACTGTAAAGATGAAATGAGTAACAGATATCCACATGACCAGATTTTTCAGTGCACTTTTCTCTTATGCAAATACAACAAATAACATCATTAACATACACAATTCATGAGAAATAAAACTAAAATTCAAACTAGACATTTCAAATCTACATTTGTCCATGTGGCCAATTATCCACATGACCAGATTATCAATGCATTTCTCTCTCATGGAAATGCAACAAAAAGTATCATTACAATACGTGAAACATGAGGTTAAACTTTAAACTGTGCATATAAAGTCCACATAAGACAGAAGTAACAGATTTCCACGTGACCAGATCTTCAGTGCACTTGTTTATTATGATTAGTAAACCACAACTACCAATTGTGAATGCTTCTACCAAAAAAAATTATCATCTAGAAAAAGATGGAAGAAGCTGAAAAGAGGGAGAAGAGAAAGGAAAAGTGGGATTAACTACTATTTGTGTAACAATTATTATTCCATTCAATGTTGAGACCCAGTGGTGTGTTTGGTTTTAATGCATAGATCCACCTGGTCTCTGCTCATGATATGTCCCCTTTTGTGTTTCTATACTCTTTTTATGTTTCCTATATGTTCATTGAGAGGTATTTGTAATGCTCTAGTGGTACACCAAACATATTGCAAACTGCAAGCTGCAAGCAACATGTAGACCACATTTTTGGAACTGTAAAACACATATGAACTGGTGTTGTAGTGCTTGTTTAGACTGAAAATACATCATTTTATGTCCTCTAAAAGCATTGACTTGACAGACACTACATTTTCTGCGGGCATAGTAACCTTTCATATTATGAAAAAAACAAGTTTGACTGGTGGATCATAGATATTGGGACAATGGACAATACACACTGACACTGAACTGTTGGTATAAAGATATGAAACTTCCCCTAATATCCTGTACCACCACTGCGCCAAAGAAAAAAATGATAGATAAAAGCTGCCACTTAAAAAATAATAATGATAAACTGAATTTCAACCTATAAATCAAACTGTGAAAAAAGGACAAAAATGTAGCGCTCATGAGATCAGTACCCAAGTGCCAATCACGAAATAACTGTAAACAAATCACTAGTGATAAAACTAATATATATAAATAGTCCCACGTGACATGTGGCTAATTAATAAATAAATGAATAGTCCATAAAGTGAAGTGATAGTCAAACAAGATTCAATCTTCCTAAAATCTTCCACCACACCGCCATGCTTGTGACACCACAAGCACGGCGGTGTGGTGGAAGGTGGTGTCAGAAGCATGGCGGTGTGGTGGAAGATTTTAAGAAGATTGAATCTTGTTTGAATATCACTTCACTTTAGTGACTATTAATTTATTTATTAATTAGCCACATGTCATATGGGACTATTTATATATAGGGCTATCAGATTCCACATCCCATTTGCAGTTTTCCAGTTGACGATACACTGGGTTAATAAGTCATGAGAATAGACCACTGTCCAGAACTTTCCCAGTATGCAATTGAGCTGCTGGGCTGCCCTGCAGGCTCTATACACGGCACAGATGTGCCACTATACAGGCACTATATTTAAAGGAATTTCAAATTTTTATGGTTTCACTTTAAGCATCAGTAAATCACTGCTCATTTAAAAATGTTGCTTTTTACAAACCAGTGTGCGAAATCGGGTGCAACTGTGCTTGGTAGACAATTAGCTTTTAACATAAGCTTGTTCAATTAAGCTTTGGCAAAAAAAAAGGAAGTTGATTGGCTTCTATGCAGATCTGCAGCATATTTTGTACTCTCCAGTTTTAGTAAATCAAACCCATTGTGTTATCCAGTTAGCCTTATGATGTGAGGTCCTTTGTGTAATAGCGATTTTAGGCAACCATATTTTTTAAGATGCAGCACGTTGTAAAACATTTACTGATACTCTTAGAGCCAGTTCACAGAAAACGCTATTCCGTTCAGTTCTGTGTGCTTTTTTTCTGCACAAAATGCATGCACAGTGTTTTCCATGTATTCCAATGGCTCCAATGAACTAAAGCCAACTAGAGCCATAGGAATACATGGAAAACACTGTGCATGCATTTTTAGTGTAGAAAAAATACACACAAAACTGTATGGAACTGCGTCTGGTGTGGACTGCCCTTAAGGTCTCATTCACATGTCATAAACTGAGCATGATGCACCAAGTATACTATAAATACCTACCATATACTGCTGTCCTAGGTTTTCTGCTCAGTGGCAGCCGCTCATTCTGTTCAATAACAGGCCAACAGGAACCTGGGGTTTCTGCAGATCTAAGCATGTATCTATATGCATCCATGCACTCAGTGGTTACCTGTAGTTAGGGACAGATGCCTGACTCTGGACACCAACAACTTGTGTCCAGGCAGTCAGCTGTCCCTAATCAAGCCCTAAGTAACCCCTGGATATGTTTTCCTTCTTTCAGCCTGTCATTGAGTTGTACAGGATGAGTGTACCACTAATTGTAACACCTGGGATCCTGGTCTCATGTATCTGCTGTATACTTTCCACACCATGTCCATGGAGCAAGAAAATGTTTTTCCCTATTTCTGAGTGGATATATTATGTGCCGGACATCTTTAAACTCACTCTAAATAGAAATTAAAATGTTTAAACAATCTGTAAATTCTGCAAACTGTGCTTTAATAATATCATCCCATACACATTGTATGCATTTGAAAAGAGAATTATGGCTCTTTAGGGTCTATGGATCAATGTTTTCACCCAAGAAAAAAGTCCCACTGTAAAAAACTGCGAGCAGGCAGACTTCATTGCAAAAGAGACATGCACTGTACATTTTTAAATAAAATGCCCTACCTGTCTGCTCACCATCTCCTCTGACAGCTTACAGTGCCAGTCTGGTCTTCTAAGTCCCAGGATGATGGCCCCCTGGGCATGCACAGGAATTATGTCATCCCCTGCTGGCAAATGAAGAGGCCCAAAATCAGTCACTCAGAAGAAGATGCCGGTGCTGGAACTAAACTGTTAGACAGGTAAGTATGGAGACTTGGATAGGACTACAGGGGAGAGGGGGGGTTCTGTAGTCCACATAGATGGCTGAAAACAATGGTAACAGACAGAAAGCACAAGTTATGAAACCACAAGTTTTCAATATTTTTTAGCAGATATAACAAAATGTTTTTGTTATAGGTTCAAGGGTACTGAATATTTAATCAACCAAAATTAAGTAAATAAGATAGGTCTATTATTAAGGTTTACATATACTTTAATAAATCAAGTAGTGGGAAAAAAAGGGTGAACAGGGAAAATCTGATTACATAGTGTGTTATTGCTTGTAATTTGTCACTTCTGATTCATTTGAGTAGTATGATGTTGATATTGTATGTATTCATTATGCATTCATTACCATGACTAACTCTGATAGTTATTGATATTCCATATCTAAGGCCTCGTACACACGTCCGAGAATCTCGTCAAGAAAAATCCATTGTTTTCCCTGATTCTTGGCAAGAAACTCTTGCCGCCGGAGTGTACTGACTTTCATTTCAAAAGAACCACAGTTCTCTTGAAAGGAAAGAACACAGTGACATCATCGCGTATGACGAGCATGCGTTCGTCACATTTGATGCTATCGCTGCCATCTTGCTTCACCCTACATATGCCATGGAAGCTACTGCGCATGCGTCACAGTCATTTTAAGCATGCATGGGTTTCCACGGCGACAGGTAAGTATACACACTCTCGGGTTTCTCATCGGGAAACAGGCCAACAAGAATCTCAACGAGAAAAAAGAGAGCAGGTTCTCTTTTTTCTCATCGAGATTCTGGCCAGATTTCCAGACGAGAAACCTGAATGCCTTGTACACACGAACGGGAATCTTGGCAAGAAGCAGTTTTCTTGCTGTTTTTTGAAACCCGGTCGTGTGTACGAGGCCTTAGTCAGATATGGTGATGATGTAGTGGGCAAAATAAGGGACCCAGCTCAGGATGAAGGCAAGGAGTTATAGGAAGAAAAGGACGTTGGCATTAAGGTAAGTAAGGTAATGTAAGGTAGAGTTACACCAATGCCAAAAAAAAACCTCTTTCATGACCAGGGTTCACTCAGGTCAAATTTAGTCAAATTAGTATGCAGTGGTTAGCCTTACAAACTTTGACTATTTTGCATACCAAAATAAATAAATGTTTTTATTGACATATAAGTCCTTTGTATAATCCTCTAGTATAAGTCCTTTGTATAATTTGTATAATATACCCAGTTTAATTTTTTTCATTATAAGCTGAAAAATGAACAAAAAAAGGCAGTTTTAGTTTGCTTAACCGCTTGCAGACCAGCCGACATCTTTATACAGCGGTAGGTTGGCATGGCTGTGCTAACCAGCATAGGTGTATATCAGCCGCTTTAAGAGCTATAGGAGGTGCGTGCTCGCTCCCATGGTGCAAACGCTGGAGCTGATATGCGTGTGATCGCACCTCAGAGATCCACAAGGGGAATCTGTCAATGTAAACATACAGATTTCCATTCTGTCAGGGAAGTAGAGAGAGATCTATTGTTCCTAATAATCAGGAACAGCAATCTCATTACTCCCAGTAAGTCCACTCCCCCCACAGTTAGAAACACCTCCCTAGGGAACACTTAACCCCTTATCGCCCCCTAGTAGTGTTATCCCCTTCTCTGCCAGTGACATTTATACAGTAATCAGTGGCTATTTTTAAGCTCTGATCGATATATAAATGTCGCTGGTCCCAAAAAAGCGTCAAAAGTGTTTGATCTGTCTTTTTTACCAAAAATATGTAGAAGAATACATATTGGCCTAAACTGATGAAGAAATAGTTGATTGATCAAATACCACCAAAAGAAAGCTCCATTTGTGGGGAAAAAAAGAACATCAATTTCGTTTCTATGCAATGTCGCACGACAGTGCAGTAGTCAGTTAAAACAACATACAAAAACAAAATAAATCTGCGCTATCCTAACAGTGAGCAGCTACAAACAATCCAGTGAACAAAGGAAAACAACAAAACACAATATGCAAAAATAGTAGCGCTAAATAATGTGATAAGAAGACACTCATTGTCTATATAAACACCAAGTGACCAGTCTGAGTAAATATAAAGTCCAAATAAGGTAAAGCTTGATGGATAGATGAAAACTGGGTGCAGAGAGTTCCAGATCAAAACCGATTCCCGCTGAACTTAACGTGCAATTGTGAGATACCCGCCACCAGAAGGGGAGGCTTACCAGATGTATTGAACCATAATGAGCCTACGCTCAGAGGGTCAATAGAGCTGTATGTATGGATGGAGGATGTACCAGCAAGGAACCGAGTATCCAACCAGCAGGATGCAATGAAGCCGTCACTCAAGGGAAGGTATCAATAGCTTGGAGATGACTCACAGATGATCAAACCATACCCAATGTGCAGAGAGGAAAGGAAAGGCACATAGCGTAATTCCGTAAAACATGAGACGTTTTAATGATGGTTAAAAACACTTACAGTTGCATGGATAAGAAAGGACATCAAAATCGAAATGTACATGGCAGCAGTGGAGTCTCGACGCGTTTTGCAAAATCTTGCATCGTCTGGGGTGAGTGTTTTTAACCGTCATTAAAACGTCTCATATTTTACAGAATTACGCTATGTGCTTTTCCTATTTATTTCAAATACAAGAACTTCAAATGTGTATGTTTTGATACATGTGTGAGTGCTGTATGATAAACAAATGCTTTAGATTTATAGATATTAGGCATCTTCTAGTACAATATTCATAAAATTCACACCTAGCCTGGAATTACTTTAACCACTTACAGTAAGTCCCTAAGTATTTGTATTATTTAATACTCGTGAGTCCTGGAGTATTCTTTAAATTTTGGTTATGACTTAGGTCCACACCTTTTCCTTTAGCATTTGTAGCCTACCCTAAGGTATCATATATACACTATATTACTATATAAATATTGGTGGGGCACCTGCCTTTACATGCACATGAACTTTAATGGCATCCCAGTCTTTGTCCGTAGGGTTCAATAATGAGTTGGCCCACCCTTTGCAGCTATAACAGCTTCAACTCTTCTGGGAAGGCTGTCCACAAGGTTTAGGAGTGTGTCTATGGGTTTGACCATTCTTCCAGAACCGCATTTGTGAGGTCAGGCACTGATGTTGGATCAAGGCCTGGCTCGCAGTCTCCGCTCAAATTCATCCCAATGGTGTTCTATCGGGATGGAGGTCAGGACTCAGTGCAGGCCAGTTCCTTCACCCCAAACTCGCTCATCCATGTCTTTATGGACCTTGCTTTGTGCACTGGTCCAAATCATTTGGTGGAGGGGGATTATGGTGTGCGGTTGTTTTTTAGATGCTTGGCTTGACCCCTTAGTTCCAGTGAAGGGAACTCTTAAGGCATCAGCATACAAAGACATTTAGGACAATTTCATGCTCCCAACTTTGTGGGAACAGTTTGGGGATGGCCCTTTCCTGTTCCAACATGACTGCGCACCAGTGTACAAAGCAAGGTCCATAAACACATGAATGAGCGAGTTTGGGGTGGAGGAACTTGACTGTCCTGACCTTAATCTGATAGAACACTTTTGGGATAATTAGAGCAGAGACTGCGAGCCAGGCCTTCATCCAACATTGGTGTCTGACCTCACAAATGCAGTTCTGTAAGAATGGACAAACATTCCCATAGACACACTCCTAAACCTTGTGGACAGCCTTCCCAGAAGAGTTGAAGCTGTTATAGCTGCAAAGGGTGGGCCAACTCAATATTTAACTCTACAGACTAGGGGTGCCATTAAAGTTCAAGTGTGTGTAAAGGCAGGCATCCCAATACTGTTGGTAATATAGTGTAGTTCTTTTTAGGAAGATAGAGCTTTAATTTTGTAGCACATTTGTATAAATATATATTTTTTCTTTGGGTTTTTGAAAATAAATTGTGAAAAACTAGCATTTTCCCCATGCAATTACACCATTTACGACACCCCAAGACATTTACCCCAAGGTATAACCTCCAAAATCAGCCCATTAAAATGGTATAAAAGCAGTGTGATTTGTAACTAATGTAGTTAAATGGTAAAGCTAAATGTAACTATACTGTATGTGTTTTACTTCAGGAGAAATGTGTTATCGTTTTACTACACTGCATTGTGACTCACACAGGGAAAAATCTGTTCCCATATAGAAATGCTGTGTAACAGGATCTGAAGCCCAAGATCTAATCATTTCAGCTCTTGGGTTTTAATGCAGGATAGTCAGTGGTAGCTCCAGTCCACAAAGTCCAGGTGCTAAATGTTGATGGGACGAACATCCACTGTCCTTGTACCATAATAAATAAATTGATTAAATAAAAAAATTAGCCTGTGTATGTTTAATAAATTACAAATATTTATGGGCTAAAAAATTAACACAGCAAATTCACACTAACATGCTGTTAAATCGCAGAGCAGCCAAAGCGATTCACTGCGGAAGCCACTCCGCATTGTCAGCTGCACCAGGGGGCAGTGAAGTGCATGTTTCAGTGCATCACACGGTTCCTCTTTTTTTATATACACAAGCTTTACTCAAAGTGTACAAAATGTACACTTCATTTACTGCAATCTCAGGCATCACGACTTGCTGCACTGCCCAACATTGCAGTGCCGTTTGGCCCATTGCGCTGTGATAAATTGTCTGCATAGGCTGCATTGCAGTGTGAATGGGACACATAAGACATTATTTCCTGTGTGTCTCTGCTGTGACAGACATTTTATAATGCATTAAAACAGGGGTTGACAAATTTGCTTGGAATCTAGGAGCCAGCTAAAAAAGTTAGGAGCCAGAAAACGTGCCCCGTCCCGACGAGCTTGTGCGAAGAAGCGAACACATACGTGAGCAGCGACCGCATATGTAAACGGTGTTCAAACCACACATGTGAGGTATAATTCTAGCCCTAAACCTCCTCTGTAACTCAAAACATGCAACCTGTAGAATTATTTAAACGTCGCCTATGGAGATTTTAAAGGGTAAAAGTTTGTCGCCATTCCACGAGCAGACGTAATTTTGAAGCGTGACATGTTGGGTATCAATTTACTCGGCGTAACATTATCTTTCATAATATAAAAAAATGGGGATAACTTTACTGTTGTCTTATTTTTTAATTAAAAAAAGTGTCATTTTTTCCCAAAAAAGTGCGCTTGTAAGACCGCTGCGCAAATACGGCGTGACAGAAAGTATTGCAACAATCGCCATTTTATTCTCTATGGTGTTAGGATAAAAAATATATATAATGTTTGGGGGTTCTAATTAGAGGGAGGAAGATGGCAGTGAAAATAGTGAAAAATTACATTAGAATTGCTGTTTAACTTGTAATGCTTAACTTGTAATACCAACGGCCACCACCAGATGGCGCCAGCTTACAAATCTGGTGGTAATAACTTGTAATACCAACGGCTCACCACCAGATGGCGCCATCTCACAAAAAAAAAGCCAAGTCGCCAGGACCCTATTTCTAGTCGCCATGGCGACCTGACGCCCGGGATTTGTCGAACCCTGCATTAAAACATCCGTCACTGCATGTAGTGTGAATTTACTCTGAAAAATCTAAATTGTAAACAAGTAATACAATAAAAACTGTTACAGACCCTCAATTTAGAGTTAAAGTGGATGTAAACCCACTCTCATCCTTTCTAAACTACTGCCATAGTGCTTATCTATAAGGATATACATGCCTCCTGCATGTATCCTTACCTGTCAAATGTTATAAGAACTGAAAAACTGCAGATTCTGTGGGTGGGTCTGTTGTCTGGAGCTCGGTGGGTGGAGTCGTGATGGGTTTGGTTTGAGGTGGGTTTGGTGAACATTACTAAAGTTTGGGCACTGAATCCAAACCCCATTGAAATTAAAGGGAGCCTAATGTCAAACATTCTAGGCCAACTGGCAAGAGATGGTCAAAAATGATATGAGTCCTCCCCTCCCCAAGATCTTTATCACACCATAATAAAAGGATTCAGCCTAGTAGGCTAGGAAAGAAGGGAGGGCAAGCATGCCTCTCTACTCCTGAACCATACCAGGAAACATCCAAGTAAAGTATTTAGCTACAAGTTCTTTAAGTGTAAATATACCTTATCAATTGGGGAACAACTGGGGATGTATTCATTGTTTTCCATAAACCTTAAATCCCTGAGGGCTGCACTGAAGGAGGGTTGCATACAGATCATGGAACACTAGTTTTACATTCCAGAATTATAACCTCTTTCATATATTTGTGCTATTTGTGTTTACACTAAGGTAATTTCTCTTCTGTTCATATATCAATGATACCCCATTACATCA
Organism: Rana temporaria; assembly: GCF_905171775.1. NCBI lineage: Eukaryota > Metazoa > Chordata > Amphibia > Anura > Ranidae > Rana > Rana temporaria. Next base: position 222,912,634 of record NC_053489.1, read on the forward strand.
GGTTGCACCAGGACAAGAATAAGAGAAAATCCCCCATGTTCACACTCACTGCTGGAATCAAATTGTGCAGCTGAACACGCGTGATTTCATTCCCTCATGTCAGTCCTGACTTTGGGGGTGATTTCATTATTATTGTAATACGGTACAAAGGATACAAAAAGAGTCAAAGACTTTCATTCAAATACATTGTATTAGATGTTTGGTGTTCTAATTTCTCTCCAGACTTCCTGTTTATTACTTGAAAATACTGGTTAGCATTAGAAGTTTATCCACCCCATAAACCCAGAGATTATTTTTGAATGCAGTCTAAATCGATCTAGCGTTTCAAATAGTCAATCCTTGAAGGAAAATTTCTTGACTGGTAACAAAAACACTGCATTTCTTCATGTAATCATCTTTCAATCATAAACAATGTCTATAAATATAATGTGGGAGCATTGCTTGACAAGTAACCATGAGCACATTGAGCTAAATAAGGTGTGATCATTTTGCCCAGCAAATGTTCCACAGCATTGTTGATGTGCTCTTGTGCCCTGAATGCTGACTTTGCCCATTTTAATATATTCATGAAGCCATTTACATTCAAATGCAATTATAAATTACTGGGAAACTCCTTCCTTTCACTACAAGGGAACAATTTCTACTTAAATTATACAGTTTATTTTGGAGGGTCTAATTAAAAAGGCTGTATGACAGACATCAAATTCCTATAATCTCAAAGACTTTGTTGTAAGGCTCTATATAAATGATTGAGTTGGTTTTGTTGGTTACATTTCTTAAGATAAAAAAATAAATAAAAAAATATATATATCCAGAATAATGTTGTTTGGGAAATACACCAAATATCAGTTAAATGATTTGTTATATTTAATAAATTAGGGCTGTTACTGATTAACATTTTTGTGTTCGATTAATCGTTTTTTTTTTAAATCGATTAATCGACTAATTTCGATTAATTAACGCAAGAATATACACATTTGCCACCATACTGCAAGAATATACACATCTGCCCCCATACTGCAAGAATATACACATCTGCCCCATGTGTATATTCAAGCATGGGGGCAGATGTGTATATTACAGCAGCATGGGGGCAGATGTGTATATTACAGCATCTGCCCCCATACTGCAAAAATATACACATCAGCCCCCATACTGCAAGAATATACACATTTGCCCCCATACTGCAAGGATATACACATTTGCCCCCATACTGCAAGAATATACACATTTGCCCCCATACTGCAAGGATATACACATTTGCCCCCATACTGCGAGAATATACACATTTGCCCCCATGCTTTACATACACATTTGCCCCCATGCTTTACATACACATTTGCCCCCATGCTTTACATACACATTAGCCCCCATGCTTTACATACACATTAGCCCCCATGCTTTACATACACATATGCCCCCATGCTTTACATACACATATGACCCCATGCTTTAATATAAAGGATGGTTGTTGTCCTCTTTTACCTACAGACCCATCCGCAGAGTAGCTGATGGACACGTGCGCAAGGGAAGATAATACAAGCAGGCGGGCGGGTGATGATGACGTCAGCGCGCCGCTACTTGGCTGCCGCCAGGTGGACCAAGATGGCCATGGCTCCGGAGCTAGGCCGAAGCCGCGGCCTTTCCTATGGGCGAGATCGCAGAGCTCACTCCGCGGATCGTCGATCAAAATAATTTTAGTCGATCAAAGAAATTAACGATTAATCGAACAATTGATCGTTAATTTCCGCAGCCCTATAATAAATAAATAAATACATGAATAAAAGTATTTTAATGCATATACAGCGGAACCAGTAATAATATTCATAGTATTTGAGTCTGCATCTTGTCTATGATACATATTTATTGTGTGACCTGTAAAAAATTTCTAACACTTTTATTGTAAGTCTTGCTTATTTAGTGAATATTAGGAATAGTGGGCCAGATTCAGATACATTTACGTTGCTCCACGGCAGCGTAACGTATCCCATTTACGTTACACCGCCGCAGGTTTACAGCGTAAGTGCCTGATTCACAAAGCTCTTACCTGTAAACTTGCGGCGGTGTAACGTAAATCCGCTCGGCGCAAGCCTGCCTAATTCAAATGGGGAGGGCACCGCGCCGAACGTACTGCGCATGCTCCGTCAGGAAAATTACCCGACGTGCATTGCGCTAAATGATGTCGCACGGATGTCATTTGTTTAGACATTAACGTAAATGGCGTCCAGCGCTATTCACGGACGACTTACGCAAACGATGTGATTTTTTAAATTTCGACGCGGGAACGACGGCCATACTTAACTTTGCTTAGAACACCTAGGGCTCAGCCCTAATTTTACGATGCGTATCTCGACGGAAACAAAGTAAAGTTAGAGCGACGGGTAACGCGGACGTTCGTGGATCATGCATCTAACTAGTCATTTGCATATTCTACGCCGACCGCAATGGCCACGCCACTTGGCGGCCGGCATAGAATTGCATCCTAAGATCCGACAGTGTAAGTCAATTACACCTGTCGGATCTTAGGGCTATCTATGCGGAACTGATTCTATGAATCAACCGCATAGTTAGGACAGGCGGATCACAGAGATACGACGGTGTATCAGGAGATACGCCGTCGTATCTCTTTTGTGAATCTGGCCCAGTAATTCTTAGAGCTTAAATATCATCTATGCTACTTACTAAAATAGGATAGTAAATCACACACATACAAAGATGTGGACCCGCTTTCCACAATGGATTCAAAGTCTTATGCCGCGTATACACGATCATTTTTCGGCATGAAAAAACGTTGTTTTAAAAAAAAAACATTTAAAATGATCGTGTGTGGGCTTCACATCATTTTTCAGGTTCTGAAAAACGACAACACTTTTTTTTTTTTCGAGCATGCTGCATTTTTAACGACGTTTTAAACAATGTCGTTTTCGGGTTGTTAAAAATGATCGTGTGTGGGCTAAAACTACGTTATAAACCCACGCATGCTCAGAAGCAAGTTATGAGATGGGAGCTCTCGTTCTGGTAAAACTACCGTTCGTAATGGAGTAAGCACAATTATTACGCTGTAACAGACAGAAAAGCATGAATCGTCTTTTACTAACGTGGAATCAGCTAAAGCAGCCCCAAGGGTGGGGTCATCTGCATGGAACTTCCCCTTTATAGTGCCGTCGTACGTGTTGTACGTCACCTCACTTTGCTAGAGAATTTTTTAAAAATGATGGTGTGTGGGCAACGTCGTTTTAATGATGAAGTTGGAAAAACTTTGTTTTTTCTACATGCCGAAAAATTTCGTTTTTTTTTTCATGTTGAAAAATGATCGTGTGTACGCATTAGATTGAAAAACTGTCACTATCAAGTAAAAAAAGAGATATTTTTTTCTTAATTTAATACATTTTGCTAAAACCAAGATACAGTACATACTACACATTATAATAGAAAAATAAGCAAATAAACCACTAAGCGGAAATAAATGAATCTAGAAGTGTTATAGACAGAAACCAACCATATACAGTAGGCAATGTCCTTAGGTTTCAGTACAGAGTGTCATACCACAGATTTTATTATAAAGAATCAAGGATGGGAAAATTGTAAATTTGGCATTCACAAGTCCAAAGGCATGCACACGACACACCCTTATCATCTCTGTGCTTTCACTGCCACTGCCATTGTGTAACTCGCGGTCACCAATGGAGTCCTGTCCATATCGGCAAAATCAGGAGGTGATTAAGCAGGGACTAGGGTCAACAGCCGCAGAGTAATCCAGCTGCATTTTCCAATGCAGCTTCTATAGTTCCGGCTGCAGGTCCCGCAGGCGCCCGTGGAATGATATACATATGCACTACATCTGCCCTCCGGCCTTTCTCTTCCTTCGAAGCAAAATTGAGGTGAGCAGTGAGACTGAGGAGGGCAGGCACATGGACCAAAAAAAAGGCAACAATTAAAATCTATATGAACGCTGGCTTGCCAGCAAAAAGTGTATATATATATATATATATATATATATATATATATATATATATATATATATATATATATATGTATATATATATATATATATATATACTGTATATATATATATATATATATATATATATATATATATAAATATATATATATATATATATATCTGTGTATATGCACATGCGTTTGAGCTTTGGTTTGGTTTGAGGTGCACATCGTATGGCAATATAAGTATATAATATACATTTTTGACTTTCTATGGAATTTATAGGCAAAGCGTGTTAAAAATGAAAAAAATGCATTTTGTTCTATTCTGATCAGTGTTAGCGTAAAAAAGGTAGTTAAACTGTAAAGAAAAAAGTATATTCTATAATTTTCCCAATTAAAATTACAGAAAAATGATGTTTGCATGGCAAAGTTGATTAAAAAAAAAAGGAATAAAAAAAAGGGGTAAAACTAAAAGTAAAGAAATAAAAAAATAAACATAAACATTATTACTAAGACGAAAGGGGAAGAAGGAGTTAATTGGGACTGATAAGGGCTAACCAAAGGTTAATTAGGTCTGAAATAGGAATATATTTTGCTTAACCACTCTAGCGGTATTCCCAAGTGTGGCTCGGGGTTAATTTTCACTACCAAAAGCGGTAACCCCGAGCCCCACACTTACCTTGTCCCCAGGATCCTGTGATGTCCTCCCGCTGTGTGTGTGGGCTGCATACTCCGCTCTTGCTATTACTGTGCCAGGCTCCGTTCCCTGCTAGCATCGTGACGCATGGGGACGGAGCTTGGCGCAAAATTCAAAAGTGAAAAAAATACATACAATACACTGTAATCTTACAGATTACATTACTATATCAAATAATTTCACCTCCCATTTGTCCCTAATGCTTTGTCCAGTGCCCTGCATGCAGTTCTATATTATATATACCATTCTTTCTGCCTGGAAGCTTGAGATTATCCATGGCAACAAAAAAGTGTCAAAATGGTTTTAGACCAGCTAGAAATACAGCGATAGTAAATTAGAATCACTTGCAGAATTGAGCCATAGTGATGCGTGGGGAAATTCGTCATCAAACACGGAAAGTAACGACAGTGACAATTCTGCAACTGACCAAATTTCAGTGTTTTCGATATGATTACATTATTGAATACATTTTATTATTATTATTATTATTATTATTATTATTATTATTATTATTATTATTATTATATTATTATTTGTTACCATTTTTTTTATAGTTATTTATTATATTATACTTCATGTTTCAAACTTTATCATACCCAGGATATCTACTAGACTCATGTTTGGACAGATTTAAGTGAGTTATTCCTAAAAATTACAGATCTAAAATTTAAAACGCCAAATTTCCATACAAAACAATGTACCGCTTTTAGCATCAAAAATCAGACATAATCATACCGCCAGGGAGGTTAATATATATTTTAAATATTTTTTTAAAGTTGTCCTATACAAATCGAAGGTCACACCCTTAATCTACATGTAAATTAAAAAGTAAATACAATGAAACCATACATTTTCAGATCATCTACAAGTGTGGTTACACAGGCAATGTCTCCATTTTTGACAGCTGCTCCTGCTGTGTAATACAAAGCAATTTGACAGCCGGTAATTGCTGGTAAAAGCAACTTTACTTTTTGTTTGGATACTTGCCCAGATCGCGGACTGGACCTACACCTGGTTCATCAGAGGGAGGATTAGTTTGATCTGGAGCAGTGTAGCCTTGATTTCTCTCTAAACAGCTGGAACAGTGGCAGAGGAAGAGGAGCTGGACATTAGAGATGCATCCTAAAAACTTTGTTGATGTATTTTAGACATTTTTATTTTGTTCAAATTCCTCAAGTGGTTAATGATGTTATTTCACAACTGTCCAGTACATTGATGTGTGTTGGTCAAAAAAATAGCAGGTCCATGTGTCCCCCCACCAAAGCATGGTGTGAACCCAACCTTAAGCACTGGACTAGCTTGCTCGATTCAAAGGCAAGGCCATGGGGTTGATTTACGAAACGCAAATCCACTTTGCACTACAAGTGCACATTGAAGTGCATTCGCTGCAGATCTGAGGGGAAAATATGAAATGAGGGAAAGCTCTGCTGATTTTAGCATCCAATCATTTACAGGCAATGAAATGCTGTTTTTATTGTCCTTGCATGTCCCCCTCAGATCTACAGTGACTGCACTTCTAAGTGCACTTCCAAGTACACTAGCAGTGCACTTGTAGTGCAAAGTTTTAAATATAGTACATGTTTTCAATTGCTGCTGAATTAATATTAGTAGGGTATGTTTTATATCCTGCATACTGTATTTCATTTATATATGCTATGAAAATGCCTAAAGTTAATAGAATCTAGTTTAAAAGGAAAACAAAAATACATTTCTATGAACACAGCCTAGTCACATCCTCAAGTGAATTATATTGATGAAGATGAAGTAAAACTCCTGCTAAGGGTACATGGCATTGAAGAGTTAACACTGTAAACGGTGTGTCAATACCTTTGCTGAATATTATAAAAAATATGTACCTACAGAATGCCATGCAAAAAAAGAGTTATAAAGGCATCCCATGGTGGGTAGGAATATCAGAGTATTTAAAATAATGTCTGTGTATTATACTGACAGCTAATACTAGAACAGCTACAAGTTCATCAAATTATAGTGGACAAGAAGAGCTGAATATTCCATCTAACTTGTCACATTTCAGAAACATTAACAAATGCTTAAGATTGTCCATATAGATTTTAGGCATGTGCTACTTGTTAAATGACCTATTAGTTCTTGCAGAAGAAGTAACATAAGTATGCTGTGTCTGGTATACTGACTAGATCTGATACTAATGCATTGACAGGCTGCCTAAATATTGTACTGCACATCATTTGGAGCCACGCAGGGCCACTTCATCAGGCATGTGCAAAAGGGGCCCTGCGTGGCTCTGAAATGTAGCACTACTCTGTGATGTGATCATGCAATAAAAAAATCAGTTTGGGGCCACTTGGCACCCTATGATCCTCACTGAACTTCACCCACTAACATATTGAACCTGCTTTGTACATATTACTCCTCCGTTATTATGTGTACATATACTCTGGAATCTATTGTTCCACTCTCTCACACTTTTTTGCATAAGTACCTTAATGGTGGGTAGTGTTGTCCACCCATGCGGACATTCGCAGTGATACCTTGTGTGGGACGAATGCTGTTTGTGTACACACGGGACTGACACATGCGTTCAACTTTGCGTGCAAGAGCGGGAGGACAATTTTTTTTTGTTTTTATTAATTTATTTATTTTAGCACTTTTATTGTTGTCACAAGGAATGTCAACATCCTTGTGACAGCAATAGGCATGTGACATGTCCTTTTTATGGACTTAAAAACATTCAAAACACCAAGATCTGTGTCTTTGAATGCTTTAGATTTTTTAAAACTGCCGTTGATGGTTTCCGAGTAAACTGGAAGTGATGTCATGTCATCACTTCTGGTTTATTGTTACAAACAGCCGATCAAAGCTGAGTGCCCGAGAGAGCCACGGAAGGCCGCGGTAGGGATGTCTCCTCCTTTGGCTTCTAATAGCAATCAAGTGGCTAGTAAGCAGTGTTACAAGAGAGTCGACTGCCAGCTCTAAAAAAACAACCACTGAAAGAACGGGAAGTGGTTGAAGAGTCACCTCTGCCCTTTTGTTTGGGGGCAGTGCCACCACCTGAAAAACGCAGCCCAAGGCAAATGCCACGTTTGCCTTGTGGTAGATACACCCCTGACTGTATACATGATGAAGTTAATTTTCTTATTGTAATCTCTGAAAAGCTTAAATAAAGTATTGAACAAGAAAAAAATGTTTGGACGCTACCTTGTCGATCCATGGTGTGCTGGCAAATATCTTCATTGTGACTTTTTGAAGCAGTTTCCAGCTGGTCATTGCTGAATCATCCAAATCTTTTAGAGCTTTTTCCAGGAACATGTGCAATGGGAATATTGAGTATTACTTGCTATGGGGGCAGACACAGAAGAGGAGGAGCAGAGAGCACCAATGGGGGACCCTAGAGGAGGAGGTTCAGGGCCGCTCTGTGCAATACCATTTCACAGAGCAGGTAAGTATAACATGTTTGCTAATTTAGAAAAAGCTTTTCAACTGCTTTAATGTTTGTCTGGACAAAAAAAAAGAATGCAGTAAATCTCTGTAATTCATATTTCCACTACGAGTACAGAAACATGTTTGTTTACCTGCCAGAAGTCCAATGTTCTCCTAGTGTCCTGTTTGAGTTGACATTATAGTGCCTCTGCTGCACTGAAATATTAAACAGCATTATCAGCTTAGTTTTGGCCTGCTGGGCTAGAGAGCAACACCATCCATCTGCATAGCATAGGGGTAGAATTTCTGAAGTCCAGCAGGTGAGACCTGGGCAAGATGAAAACACTGCTTGGCATTTTAGTGCAGCAGAGGCACTGTGATATTAACTCAAAAAGGGAGATGAATAGAAGCCTTATTTGTATTAAAGTGGTTCTAAAGCTTTATTTTTTTTCCCATAAAAATAACAAACATGCCTATACTTACCTGCTTGGTGCAATGGTTTTGCACAGAGCAACCCTGATCCTCTTTTCTGGAGTCCCTCAGGGTGCTCCAGGCCCCTCCTGTTCATCGGGGGCCCCCATTGACACAGACAGCAGGACTTGGCCCTGCTCCCCACTCCCATGTTACCGGATCTGATTGACAGCAGTGGGAGCCAATCGCTCCCACTGTTATCAATCTGTCCAATAGGGAGAGAGATGGCAACAAGAGCCTCTGCACCTGTGCACATCGCTGGATTGGATAGGCTCAGATAAGGAAACGGGGGGTTGGGTAGTCTGGAGGGCAGCTGCAGTAGAGAAGGTTTTTCACCTTAATGCATAGAATGCATTGAACCACTTTAAGAAAAAAGAGGATGATTTCACAACTAGGCTGCTAAGAGTGTTGAATGCTTTACCTTAAACATGGTAAAACTAAATTTCTTGAGCATGTGGACCTATTCTACTGGGTATTTACAAGTACCCTTTTGCTATACCCATTTTGCATAAACAGTTTTGACAGTGGAGAACTTTTAGTAAATCAAAAATACTGCCTTCAGGGACAGCATTGTATGTACATAACAAGTGTATGGTTCACAATATCAGTTAAGATTTTGAGTTTTCTGTGTGGACTATTACCCACATTTTCTTGCAAACCTACAAACATTAAAGTTTTCTTTCATTTACTTAGAAAATTATGCAACTATCACATTCCCAGAGTGTCTGCTATTTGCTAAAACTTGGAAATTAGATGCGTTACTACTCATCGACCCTGTTAGTTCTTCCACAATCAACACCAATATCAATGACTTCTTTGAAACTAACACTAACACAAGCCCCATAACTCAATGGGAAGCACATAAATGTGTAATCAGAGGTATACTATTGAAAATGACAGCCACCCACAAGGAAACCAAGCAAAAATCAATGCCCTTACGAAGTAAATCCAAAACCTTGTAAACTGACTAAAGCGCCACACACCCAAATAGAATTAGATAAAACAATGGCACGACTTAGGGAGGAATTAGGGAGAAAAGTCAGAAGGAATTATGCCCTATCCCAAAAGCTCTTCTACAAGCATAGCAATAAGAGTGGAAATTCCTAGCTAGGGCTCTGCAATCTAAAAAAGCGAGCACCACAATTCGATCTTAGCGTATACCCACAGGACAAACACTATACAATAGCGATGATATCGCAAACCATTTTGCACAATATTATGCAAAACTTTATGACCTACCTCCTGATGATATAAGATCGCGTGAATCCATCATTAAAGACTTGGCGTGGGACTATCTGGAAGCTGTATTACATGCACTATGTCTCGGCGATTGATAATGTCATTATACACTAACCCTACAGCAAAAGTCAGAGTAAATAGCCTACTGTCAAGCGCTTTCTAAACCAAAAATGGCACCAATCAAGGCTGCTCCCTTTCTCCCATACTATTTATTTTCAACTCTTCCTACGCCAAATCTGTAAAAATGCAAATATTCAAAGAGTCACTATTGCTAATAAGCAATACAAACTAGCCGCTCGCCGTCACGGACGACATCCTATTATTTCTCACAGAACCCCACCCAACCTTCTAAAAAACTGCCTATTTCAATTTTTTAGCACACTTTAAAATAACTTCACAAAATCACACTCACTGAATATAACATAAATAACATCTCAAGTCCTAAAATGTAAAAAAAAATCCCAGATGCCATAATGTATTTAGGAATTTAATTACCGACACACCTCTCCAACCTATATTCAAAAAACTACCAGCCTATTCTTAAGACGATAATAGAAGACCTAAAAAAAATGGAACAAAGCAAACTTTTCTTGGTTTGGCAGAGAAGCAATAATCAAAATGAATATTCTACCAGGTATTATATACCTTCTTCAAATGATACATATTTGTCTGCCGACCACTTTCTTGAAATCCCTAAAAAATATGTAGAAATTTTTTATGGAACCAACAATGTCCCAGAATCAGTTATGCCCAACTAGCAATACCCAAAACCAAAGGAGGTATAGTCTACCTGATATTCAATATTACTACTGGGCTTGCCCCCTGCATTGCATAATAGATTGTCACGTTCATTACCAAATAAAGGAATGGGTAGGCTTGGAAAACTCCTCTAATAAACATATAAGCTGTTCACCATGGTTCCAATGTAACCGTATATCTAAAGTCCTAAAAGAACATCCCACCATAGGACATTCCTTTCACTGCTTTACTTAAATTTGTCAAGAAACCAAACTCTCATTGTCTCCAGGCCCACTATTTCTTTTACTAATGAATCCATATTTTTCTTCCAGGACTCACTTCCCACCTGCTTTCAAGCAAGAAATCAGACATTGGCTTAAGAATTCACCACCCCCTTCAAAATGGTCTATTACACTCACATGATAACATAAATACACTCTGGACCAAACCACACTTAAACACTCTGAAATATTTGCAATGTAAGCACTTTGTAAACTCTGTACAATGCACAATCTAAACCCCTGACATCTTTAAAAAAAAACTTTGTTTAAACCTAGCGCCTCAACGCCACGTCATTTCAACTGTTCACAATATGTTGTGGGAAAATACTCAAGCTGACAAAGGGAAGGCATGCAAAGCCTGGTTCCAAGATCTACATGTAAACCTAACAAATACCAATTGGGAAAAAATATACTGCCACATACATAAAGGTTCCATCAATGTCTCTATTCAAGAGATCAACTATAAAATTGTATCCCATTGGTATCGCACCCCCTCTATTTTACATACCTTCGATGCCTCAATTATAGATCAATGCTGGAGATGCCATCAAGCAACCAGCAACCTTTTACATATTTGGTGGGATTGTCCACTCACCCAATCCTTTTGGACAAAGGTACATAAACGAGAAGAGGGGAAAAACTAGGGGCAAGTTTTTAATGGACTTTTCAGGCACAATATGCTGGTAAGAATACAGTCGTACAAAGAGGAATTTTCTAAAATTAAATTTAATTGAACATGAAGATACAGTTCATATGTTAAAAACTTGACGTTCCACAAGGAACTGACTAACAAACTAGCTCAACAGGCAATGTAAACTTGACTGCAGTCTTGTATGAGACTTATGGAGTATACCCGCCGCCATCTGTCCTATCAGATTTTACATTGCCTGTTGAGCTACACCCCCATCTTGGGTTTAAGCCCTGGCACTTTTAGCTGAACACTTGGAGACTACAATAGGGCTGCGAGCCACGGTGGGTCCCCCCTCCTCCCCCCCTCTCTCTCCCCCTCGTTCTGGCAGAATAATGCTCCATTTGAGATCTGCTTGCCCCTAAGGGTATATCATCTAGTGTCCAGCAGCCCGGACCTAGTATTTTAAACCTTTATAAGAAGTTTATTTCTTCTATGGTCTATGCCAATGTTTTTGAATCTACCTATATTATATCAAACTATATCTAAGAGACTCTGGGAAGAATCGCTGTTAGACGCGCGAAACCGGTCGAGTCATCCCATTGCAAGCTCCATCTTTCGGATATCTTCACGTCCGAACCTCCTCTACTTACACAGGATATTCCAATTATCTAACCTTCTTTTTATAGCTTGTATTTCATATAATCTTAGAAACGCCATACTATTTTTGTTTTTATTATTATCTGACCATTTCCTGTCACGTTTTGGAGGCCTGTTGCAATGTCTAGCTAGTTTGTTAGTCAGTTCCTTGTGGAACGTCAAAATTTTAACATATGAACTGTATCTTCATGTTCAATTAAATTAAATTTTAGAGAATTCCTCTTTGTACGACTGTATTCTTACCAGCATATTGTGCATGAAAAGTCCATTAAAAACTTGCCTCTAGTTTTTCCCCTCTTCTCATATACATTAGGACGTGGCACCCTATCATATTATCAAGTATCCACATGTTCACTACATGTGAGGATACTGTCCCCTCTTCTTTATTTCATTAAAGGTACATAAACAAATAAAAAAAAATAACCACAAGCTCTCTTGATTACACTCCCGCACAATTCCTACTCAAAAGTATTCCATGTCTCAAAAGACACACCATACTATAAAGCACTAGCAATGATGTTAGTTAACACAGCAAAACTGTGCATACCTAAACTATGGTGTACTCCTAGAGTCCCTTCTTTTGTCAGACTGTTACAAATGCATAAACAGAATAGCTGAAATGGAAGAGCTCATTTCAATCTTACAAGACTTTCCCCACAAATTCACATCTACGTGGGCTAATTTGATTCACTTCCAGTCATCCACTGACTATCTACAAATTTAACCTAAACATTTAATCCACCTTTCTTTCATATGAGAACCAAACATCTTCTTTACAATCCGCCCATTCAGGTATAGAGGCAAGAATGTTAGCTGCAAAAACATTTTTTATAACATCTAAAAATTCCACTATGCTAAGAACTCTCTACCTACTCAATTGATCCATAACCGTATATTTACAAAAAATATGCGTAAATATGTTTAATCACCCAGTCATACATTTAACTTGGTTTAAGCTAACCCCTGAAACCCCCCCTTTTTTTCTCTTCTTTCTCTCCCCCCCTTAAAACAATTTACCTTTACACTTGCTCATCCCCCCTATCTCCCCCCTGAACCTTAAACACAAGATCAGATTCAAAGTGTCTGTGCCAGTCACACACACTCACACACATGATGAAACATTAGGTAATAGGAGCTATCTCACAAAACAATTAAAAAGCACTGAAACCTTACTGATATAGCTTCTACCAGGTATTACACCTTAGATAAAGCTTAACCAATCCGGACCACTCTACTCTCTGACTGCGACAATTGTTTATTCTCTCTTATGAGTCATTATCCTTCCTTTGTTTGAAACACCTAAGTTGTACATGTACCTTTTTGAACTCTTTGATACACTATACACCATTGTTCTATACTCTTTACTCCTGGAACATTTGAAATTAATAGTATTATACTGTTCTTGTTATCGTAAAACATTATTACTATGTTTTCTTGAATTTTTGGCAATAAAATTTTTTGGAATAAAAAAAATACAATGACAACATATCAAATAAAATATGGATTTCTCTATTTTCTCTACCTGACATTATGACAAACAATTATTAATTTAACCTCCTCTGGCGCAGAATAGTTTTTTTGCAAGTGTAGTAACATAATTGAAGAATATGATGCATTCATAATCTATATACCATGTTTGAGACATCATTTTATATGTATTTATCAAGATAATACAATTATTTATTCATGACAAATAAAAAATATACATATCATGCACTGTGGGAGGCAGCTTATGTTCATATTAAACATTTTGTTATATATTCTGTGGAATATTTGTCTGGACATTATACCTAATATCACATTAATCCGCATATTAAAATTTGTAAGTAAACATTAAAAATAAAAAATGTAATATATTAATGCAGAAAAAGTGAATTCCATTAGAAATCATCATCAATAAAATACATTTTCTGTTTGTATGACTTAAAATTTGAAAAAATCTTAAGCAAGCATTTCTAAAAGCCATCGTATACTTTGTCCACATAAAAATAATCCTTGTATGTTTCATAGAACTTGACTTACAAATGCAATAGAGATTGTTCACAATCAAAGAGAATGTTCTATCAGTTTAGTAACTATGGTGAATCTATACAAAATATTAAACTTAGCGCTGCTCATATTACATAACTATACATAAAGTGCTTGTGCAATTAACATAGTAGTGCATTCATAGGTGAAAATGCATTTTCATGGGTTTTTAAAGCTTACTGCTGGTGAGTGGGGACCCAGGAGGGGAGCACAGAGTGGCACTGGAATCCTCACAAGCAGGAACTGAAAATGTTTGATACTTTATGTATATGGATGGACTTTTCACCCATGATTGCACTACTATGTTAATTGCACAAGCACTTTATGTACAGTTATGTGATGTATATGAGCAGCGCTAAGTTCAGTATTTTGTATTACACGTATTTGCTGGCGTATAAGACGACTGGGCGTATAAGACAACCCCCTAATTTTCCAGCTAAATTTTTAGTTTTGGGATATACTCACCGTATAAGACGACCCCCTTCCTACTAGTCTGTCTGGAAGCTGAGGGGTAGCCAGAACAACCGCTGACAGGAAAAAACGCTGACAGGAACATGCTTTATTCAGCTTTTTTAAATCTTACTGTGCCCATTACATGCCTCACTGTGCCATTACATGCCTCACTGTGCCATCAACATGCCTCACTGTGCAATCAACATGCCTCACTGTGCCATCAACATGCCTCACTGTGCCATTACATGCCTTACTGTGCCATCAAAATGCCTTACTGTGCCATCAACATGCCTCACTGTGCCATCAACATACCTCACTGTGCCATCAACATGCCTCGCTGTGCCATCAACATGCCTCACTGTGCCATCAACATGCCTCACTCTGCCACCCCATGCCTCACTCTGCCACCCCATGCCTCACTCTACCACCCCATGCCTCACTCTGCCATACCTTTAGTCCTGTACTGCGGGCATCCATTATTCAAAAGCCACGCCTCCTCCTCATGCTGTTCCGTGATAGGCGCCTGTGTTTCGCCTATCATGGAGGTCCTCTCGTCCGAAGCCGAGGATGAGAAGACATCCGTGATAGGCGGAACACCCAACAGAGGCTCTGCTGGGAAACAAAGTGTTCCGCCTAACACGGAACACCACAAGGAGGAGGCGCGGCTTTTAAATAATGGATGCCCGAGGTCTGCTACCAGCGTATAAGATGACCCCCGGGTTTTGAGGCAAGTTTTTAAGCCCAAAAGGTCGTCTTATATGCCGGAAAATACAGTACTTTTTTTTATATTATTTTACCTTACACGATAGCAGTAGCTCTTCATCTTAACTCACATTAATTATTTAACTTATATGTCCCCATAGTGCAGGTATTTAAAAACTATTTCATAAGGTGAAGCTATGTTTACCTTAAAAAACCCAACCATGTGCAAAGGAAAAAAAAATGGGAAATGGACAATTGAAGTGAATTCCCCAAAAAATATTCTTGCACACAGATGTATCAATATTCATCATAAACACAATTCCCTCTATTTACAAGTTCAGTGAACTTTTTTAACAGTAATTTTGTTAGCACTTTAGAACACGAGAAGCAGGATTAACCTGTTTTTAAAACAGAACTAACCCTTATGAGTGTCCATTTTTAAAACAGATAAAGGTATTTTATGTTTACAGCACATCATTTCAGTAACACTTTTATTTTTCATTGGCATTAATTTATATATTTAGTACAGCTTTTCTAAACACTGAACCAATAGGGGGTGAATTACTGACAAACTCACACTGACAGTGAGAATGTTTATTGAGGATATACATTTCACCCCCATGAGCTTGTGAATCGCTTTTAGTAAATCAAATAGATGACTTGGTGAGGGAGCACGTGTCCTTATTATTCAAACCAAAAATTGGTAAAATCCCCCCTGCACCATTAAATGTCTTAATTTTCTATGCTCTTTAATGTGGGTGAAAGTGCCAATAGATAAGCTAAAGATAGTTGAAGGATAATTGCACAAATATATGACAGATGAAATGTTAATTGGAAAAGTGTTCTGAAAAGCATTTAGATACTAAATTATGTACATTATTTTCTAAACTTACATAAAAAAAAAATATATATGAACTACTGTATATGTAAACACAATAAAAAAAAATATGGAAAATAAGAAATAGACAATGAAAATATATAGCAATGGAAGTTTTTTTTTTTTTTTTTTAATAAAACAAAAAACAAAAAAAGAATTACAAAATTGCTTTTGCAGATGGGGCTAGGGCAATATCTCTTCTATATTTACCAAACTATAATAAATACGAGATGAAAAATATTAATAATAATTAAAACCAAAGACTATTTGGTTTTAAAACTAAAACCAAAGTATTATATATATATATAGATAGATAGATAGATAGATAGACAGACAGACAGACAGACAGACAGACAGACAGACAGACAGATAGATAGATAGATAGATAGATAGATAGATAGATAGATAGATAGATAGATAGATAGATAGATAGTGTGAAAAATAAGCATTGAACACTTCACCATTCCTCTAGGTAAATCTATATATATAAAACTCAAGTGTGTGTATGTATGTATGTATGTATGTTCCAGCATCACGTCCAAACGGCTAAAGATATTAACATGAAACTTGGCACACATGTTACTTATATGTCAGCAACAAACATAGGATAGGTGGTTTAACCCTTACCCACCCCCATTTGCCATGGTCTGGGTTTTTCTTTAAAGTCCCATTCAACTCTATGGGAAATACATGTTACTTCATAACTTCCAAATGGCTGTACATATTTCGATAACACTTGGTCACATGTTACTTATATGTCCACTTAAACTATAGGATAGTTAATTTATCCCTTAACTACCCCCATTTGTGAGGGTCGGGGTTTTTGTTTAAAGTCCCATGCAAATCAATGGGAAATGTATGTTCCCACATAACTTCTGTACACCTGGAGATATTTCAATAATACCTGGTACACATATTACTTATATGCCAAATAAAAATATATGACAGTTAAATTAACCCTTACCTACACCCTTATATAAAAGATGGGTATATTTATATTACTATGATTTTCCTCCCCAAAAGGTTAAGATAGGAAGACCGGGCAACGCCGGGTATTCAGCTAGTAAGTAGATACAAAGGGATGATGATGAGTATTTCAACTGAAGACTCTTTGGGGGATTGGGATGATGTTAAGATAGTATAAAAAGTTTAACTGTCATAGCAGTAAATCCTTTGCTTGCATGAGGACATGAGGGGTGTGGTGTTCTCAACATTTCACAATGGCAGTATGCTAACATTCCTAGCATTTCACAGGCATTTTTTTTCAAGAATTCTGATAGCTGTCCTTAAAGAATTCAACACTTTAGCTCTCAAATGCATAACATTACCAGCAAATCTAAAAGGGAAAAAATCTAGAAACATCTTTCTATTTCTGAAAGAGTTAGAGTGGAACTAATGACAGGGATACTCCATACCTCCCAACTTTTGAACTTCAGAATGAGGGACACCTGACACCAAAATATGGCCTATTAAAACTCTTAACAGTGGGAGGGGCTTAAGAGAAGTGGTTAAACAAAACCTGGGCTTCCTTGTACCTATAAAATTAGCTTTGATTGATTTGTCTGAGCCTACCTCAAACAGATTCCCTCCCGATGTATAGTCAAATGATGGCTGGGCGGGACAGATCTAGTATATTTCTAAAGGTGCTATTGAAATGTTCACCACATGTCGTTAGCAACCCATGCAATCCATACATATAAAGAAACAAAAAAAAATAAGTTCAGAAATTAAGTTATGTGTAATAAAATTGAATGACACAGGAAAAAGTATTGAACACGCTAAATGAAATGTATTTAATACTTTGTATAAAATCTTTTGTAGGTAATGACAGCTTCAAGACACCTCGGGCCAGATTCTCGTAGACTGGCGTATCTTTGCGGCGGCGTAACGTATCTGATTTACGTTACGCCGCCGCAACTTACATGGGCAAGTGCTGTATTCTCAAAGCATTTGCTCCGTAAGTTGTGCGGCGGCGTAGCGCAAATCGGCCGGTGTAAGCCCGCCTAATTCAAATGTGGAAGGGGGGCGTGTTTTATGTTAATCAACTGTGACCCAATGTGATTGACGTTTTTCACGAACGGCGCATGTGCCGTCCGTGGAAATATCCCAGTGTGCATTGCTCCTAATACGCCGCAAGGACGTATTGGTTTTGACGTGGATGTAAATGACTTCCAGCCCCATTCACGGACAACTTACGCAAACAACGTAAATTTTTAAATGTTCGACGCGGGAACGACGGCCATACTTAACATTGGCTGCGCCTCATAGACCCAGGAGCAACTTTACGCCGGGAAAAGCCTAACGTAAACGTCGTAACTTTACTGCGTCGGCCGCGCGTACATTTGGGAATTCGCGTATCTAGCTAATTTGCATACTCGACGGGGAAATCGACGGAAGTGCCACCTAGCGGGCAAAAAAAAATTGCAGTTAAGATCCGACGGCGTAAGAGACTTACGCCTGTCGGATCTAATGAATATCTATGCGTAACTGATTCTAAGAATCAGTCGCATAGATACGACGGCGCTAGGCAGAGATGCGAAGGTGTATCTGGAGATGCACCTTCGTATCTCTTTTGAGAATCTGGGCCCTCCTGTATAGAGAAACTAGTCACCTCACCTACATTGCTCAGGTGTGATTTTAGTCCATTCTTCTTCACAGTCTTCAAATCTTGAAGGTTCCCTGGGCCTCTCCTATGAACTCTGATCTTTAGTTCTTTTAAATAGATTTTCTATTGGATTTAAGTCAAGTGATTGTCATTCCAGCAGCTTTATTTTCCTTTTTTGAAACCAATTAAGAGTTTCCTTGGCTTTGTGTTTGGGATCATTGTCTTGCTGAAATGTCCACTCTTGTTCATCTTCATCACCCTGGTAGATGGCAGCAGATTTTTATCAATAATGTCTTATTTCCATTCATCCTTCCTTCAATGATATGAAGTTTTCCAGTATCGTTAAAATGATACCAACACTTATTGCGTATTAAAGTATTAAATAAATTGCAAACAAATAATAAAATCGTATTACCGCTGCAGAACTTTACTGCTATTGGTAGTGTTTATTTGTGTGTGAGTTAAAGTTCTACTGTTACTACAGAGTATGAAATAACACAGACCTGATGGTAAATAATACGGTTATTGCAGAGTCTTTGACTTGCATAATCACTCTTGACCTTGTGAACCTGTGCTTTTATACAGTAAAAGAACTTTGCTGTTGAGGCTAGAGATAAGTGCTTATAAATTTACAAAGGCTGGCTATGATATTACTCCAATAACCTCGGTGGTTAGAAGAAAAAAGGAGTACATCTATTTTTATTTTTTTCTGGACAGAATGATGGAGTGCTTTTGTAATAATGTAAACTATGGCTATGATAGCATTAGGGCTATGTGGAGAAGTTGGAGGAGTTTAGGGACATCACACTCTCCCCGATGCTTTTTATCTGCAAATTCAATTAAAAATTAAATTTGATATTAATGTTTTGCTTAAACCTTGCTTGTCAAGGTTTTGCAATAAAAACCAAAATGATAGAATAGGTATTTATGATGAAAAAAAAACAGTTAAACCCATATTTAGTTACAGACTAATTTATAGGGAAACAGTAATTGTTCTGCATAAACATTTAGCTACTGGCAAAACAAGTGCTTTATTACGGAAGTGGCATTAACAGCATGATTCATCCAAATATGGTCTTTAATGTAAGGTTCAAACAACCCAGCAAGGCTTTAACTTGAACCTGGGAGTCCGATCGTAACGAGATTTTGCTATACAGTAGATGCAAATGCTAAAATCTGTACAACTTGACCACGCAGCAATTCACATTTTAAGTGGAAAATTGCTGTCCAAAGAAAACATACTCATATATAGGTGTGTCCGTTGTACAACAGTGTTTTCCATCCTTCATTTTCAGCACCTGGCAAATTCTAATTGACTGGCTGATCGGTCACTGACCCACATAGAATGATATATCAGCAATGGGTTAATTTTCTTAATCTAGCACAGCATTGAAGAATTTATTAAACAAAAACAGGGTTCACAGGTAGAGGTTAAATAAATGCCAAAGGCACTATATAATAACAAACCTATTTCCTTGTTATGCCCCTTACACATGATCAGGCTTTCCATCGGAGTAAAAAAGAACATGTTCTCTATCTAAACTCTGATGGAATTCCTAGGAAAAAAGTCAGATGGGGCATACACACGTTAGGAATTTCCAATGGAAAAAGTCCATCTGACTTTTCCCATCAGAAATTCCGATCGTGTGTACGGGGCTTTAGGCATTTAATGCTCAGTATTAGAAGAAAATGAGCACAGAAACCTGCCCTGTGAATGGATAAACTTAACTTCAGCATTTTCAGAACAATGAATGTGTTAACCTGTAGTCTTTAACAAGCTCAATGACACTCCAGCTTCATTAGGAAAGAGCACGAAAAAGCCGTATTTAAAAAATAAACTCATACGCTGCCGCATATTACCCAATTGTTTTCTCACAACTAGGGATGAGCTCAAGGTTCAGTGCAAACACAAATTCAAACCTTGGCTCAGCAAGAAAATGGATTCACTAGGGTTTATATTTATTAGCACTCCACTAGTGCCTTTACAGCTTGCAGATAGCAAGTATGTTTGGCTTATCACCACTCACAACACTTGCATTGTTCACATAATGTACATAGAGAAATATGAATGAGTTCCAGTTTACAGAGTGCTAAATCACTAGCTAAAATGTGGTTATGCTTCAGCATCCAAATGTGTGTTAGCTAAGAGTTTGCTTGCTTTTGATAAGCCAAACACAACTAGGTTCTGTTTAAGCAGGTCAAAAACAACAAACAATAATTTCCGTATTGACCCTGTCAATTCTAGACAGTTCACCTGTCTAGAGTTACGGACCCTGTCTGGAGTTAGGACCGCAGTACACTTGGGTGCTGCAACATTGCAGCTGTAGCTTATGTGTATATTTCTAAACATGAGCAAACGGAAACCCCTTGGTTTTAATGTGAACGGTTAGACAGGGTCAATTTGTTGCAGGCTGGGAATTTCTGTTTGTGTTTTTTTTACATGCGTCCCCTTACATGTGCTCCTTGCTGCAAAGGCCAGTTATAGGTTAGGATGGTCGCCATTTATTTGTTATGTTTAGGTAGGGTTTGGCAAGCATGAATAAAGTTTAGGAGCTGAATCCAAACCCCACTGAATTCAATAGGTGCTCATTGTTTCAGCTAATAGGCAAGGCATTGTCAAACAAATGGCATGAAAGGTTGAACACCGCCTTGGGGGACATGTATTAAAGCAAAGAAAAAAAAATGTCAGAGCAGCCATTTTAGTAATGCTTAAAAGTGAAATATTAAACATGCAAAACTGCATGGGGGATGCTCGGACCCCACCTGTGAAGTGTCTTAATAGCATAAGCATAAGCATCTTAATAATGTATACACTCTACTAAAGCAACATCTCTGCGCTCACTCTCTCTTTGGCCTGTGTCAAATCCTTCTCCTATAGTTGCCTGCACTACTTTTAGAGTCCATTCCAATAGGAGCAATGTAATATCACACTACTGGATATTTCAGAAATGTAAACTTTTTACTGAAAGTTTATTTTTAGAAGGGCAAATATGTTATGTCTTCAGACTGGGGCCAAACACCCAATTTGCATTATGGTCTGTGGCATCGTCATTCATTGATTCCTACCACCACACCTGGGTTGAAGCTGCACCACAAAACAAATTTTGCTACTCTGTTTTTCTGTCCTTTGCCAGCCCATTCAAATGAACACATGGCATAATATTCATTAACATACAAGCATTAACTCAACACACAAGTGCGAATGTGCCCTTGTGTGAATGTGACTAAAACCTCTAAAAGAGGGAATTAGGGGAATGAGTAACTGCACTAATACTTTCAGTTGTGCCTTTAAACCTCAGCTTCACCTACTAAGCTTTGTAAACCCTTTTCATCAATGTACCTGTTTATACAGTAACCTAGCGTTGTTTAAAGGTAATTGCAATAGTTTAAAATATGTTTTACATTTAATTTAATGTAATGTATATATAAAACAGCAGATATTTATTTTTTCCATCAGGTTTAGTCTTTAGCCTTCTTTGAGCTTCATTTGAACAGGGCAAGTAGAAGAGGATAAGTTAATGATCCATGTGATATGGCAAAATAGGTTGTATGCAGAGCACACCACCATTTTGCCTGAGCTAATATTCACAGATTTCGTCCTATTGAAATAAGCCATCTTTAACCACTTGCCGACCTCCTCATGTAGATATACGTCAGCAGAATGGCACGGACAGGCACATCAACGTACCTGTACGTGCTCTGCTTGACGTGGGTGGGGGGTCCGATCGGGACCCCCCCCCCGCTACATGCGGCGGTCAGTAAGCCTCGGGGAGCGATCCGGGACGACGGCGCGGATATTCGTTTATAGCCGCCCCGTCGCGATCGCTCCCCGGAGCTGAAGAACGGGGAGAGCCGTGTGTAAACACGGCTTCCCCGTGCTTCACTATAGCGGCGCATCGATCGAGTGATCCCTTTTATAGGGGAGACTCGATCGATGATGTCAGTCCTACAGCCACACCCCCCTACAGTAGTAAACACACACTAAGTGAACGCTAAATGTTACAGCGCCCCCTGTGTTTAACTCCCAAACTGCAACTGTCATTTTCACAATAAAGAATGCAATTTAAATGCATTTTTTGCTGTGAAAATGACAATGGTCCCAAAAATGTGTCAAAATTGTCCGAAGTGTCCGCCATAATGTTGCAGTCACGAAAAAATTGCTGATCGCCGCCATTAGTAGTAAAAAAAATTAAAAAAATAAAAATGCAATAAAACTATCCCCTATTTTGTAAACGCTATAAATTTTGCGCAAACCAACCGATAAACGATTATTGAATTTTTTTTTACCAAAAATAGGTAGAAGAATACGTATCGGCCTAAACTGAGGGAAAAAAAATTATATATGTTTTTGGGGGATATTTATTATAGCAAAAAGTAAACAATATTGCATTTTTTTCAAAATTGTCGCTCTATTTTTGTTTATAGCGCAAAAAATAAAAACCGCAGAGGTCATCAAATACCACCAAAAGAAAACTCTATTTGTGGGGAAAAAAGGATGCCAATTTTGTTTGGGAGCCGCAGAGGTCATCAAATACCACCAAAAGAAAGCTCTATTTGTGGGGAAAAAAGGACGCCAATTTTGTTTGGGACCGCCCAATTGTCTGTTAAAGCGACGCAGTTCCGAACTGTAAAAACCCCTTGGGTCTTTAGGCAGCATATTGGTCCGGGGCTTAAGTGGTTAAGCTAAAAGATTCACTCACCATTCATTCAAACTGCCATTCATTCCAGTCAAGAGACATCATCAGACTGTTCTTATCATTTCAGCTCCCAGCAAACACTGGCCTGCCGACGCCCTCACAGCATCCAAAAGCTCTCACAAACAGCAGCTGATTGGTTGCAGCATGTGACCTCCTCCATAGGAAGTGATGTCACAGCATGTGACCTCCTCCATGGGAAGTCAGGACACATCATGGGGGCTCCACACAGCAAATGCCCATATATGGATTTAACACACCACAGGATGTGACAATATATGATAACCCTTCTAACAGGGATATTTAGATACATACAATATAATACCAATACAAAAAAACAGTAGCATAATACAACAATACAATAACCAATGAACACAGTTCCTGATGAGGGGAGCTTATCTGCAGGTGTATGCTCACGTCACAACATCAATGTTGATCAGGCACTGAAAGATGACAAAAGCATATATCCGCTAAACCGACAATACGTTTGCAGAGCGGACACATCCCCAAAGGGCGAATTTCTGTGCATCACACAGGGGCCCTTTCGCCGGCCGACATCCCCACTCTGCAAACACTCTTCTCCAAATCAGGTTTATCAAGTTTATCTCAACCAGTTTTAGACTGCCCCAGTCAGCTCTTTAGAGCGGGTTTCAGAAGTACTAACACTGGGTGACACTATGACAATACATATTAAATACATCTTCATAAAATTTCCACAACACCATGCTCTTTGTGTAGAAATTGGAGCTTCTAAGGTGCATGCATTTTAAATAACAGTGACTGATTGGTGACACCACTGGTGAATGTGTGATAAAAGTCACATTTACTGCTTCATAAGTATGCCCCTTTGTATTAGAGGGAGTAGCCAGTTTTCTGCCTATTTCCATTTTGCTGGGGAACACCCAAACACACCTCACAGAAGCTGTCACAGAGCACTGTGAAGGTGAGTATAAAGCTGTTGGGTAATGGGCACAAAACAGTTCTTAAAGCGGAGTTCCGCTGAAAAGAAAAATATCAAAAGTCAGCAGCTGCAGTATTTGTATTATATGGACACTTATATGGACACTATATGGACACTTACCTGTCCTGGGCACCAGCAATCTTGGGTCCCGAAGCCGATTTGCCCCTCGGTTCTTGAGTGCTGCTTCCACCATCTTCGGTAAGGAAATCAGGAAGTGAAGCCTTGCGGCTTCACTTCCTGGTTCCCTACTGCGCATGCATGAGTCGCACTGTGCGATCCCACTGGTCCCCGCTGTCTTCTGGGACCTGTGTGGCCGGACGTGGCGTAGGTCATCACAGTGATCTATGTCCACAAGTGGGCGCAAACACCTGTATTACAAAGGTATCTGCTCCCTTCTCCCCCGGAAAGGTGCCAAATGTGACACCGGAGGGGGGGGGGGGGGGATTTCAAAAAGCAGAAGCAAAATTTTTGGATGGAACTCTGCTTTAACCAGGCATAGTGACATGCCCACTACCCAAATGCTTTTTTTGTACCTTCATTCGTAATGTTTCAGGGTGACATGGTCTCTTTAACTTTTGCTGACAGCCCACAATGCAGGGGTTTGTTGATAGCTGTATGTGTAAATGTGTTATACATATATTTAATTATTTTAATTTTATTTTCCCTTATACCTAAAATGTATATTTTTATTGTTTTCACTATAGGAAGAAACACTAAAAGAATAAGGGCAGATTCCTTATGACACCTGCTGTACAGTCATAGTCCAGTAGCATTTTTTTTTAGGTAAGTTGTATCTTATTTGTAAAACTGCCAAAACCTGAACATGTTATTGCTGATGTAAACATAAGTATTTTTTAAACAATGGAATATTTAATTTAGTCTGTATTTCAGCTTTATAACGTATGGCCAGAGGGGTAGTTTCTGTGGCAGGAGAATGTATGGCATGCTTCCAGAGATGTAACAAATAGGTTGGCATTGTCATGTTTTACTATGAAGCAAATTAAATTATAGTACCCATAAATGAATATGTTCCTAACATTGACTTCCAGGATTCCTTGTTATAAAGCAGTACATTAAATAAAATGATTCAACTTTTCAGACAAATTCATGATTTATATTGAGACGACAAAGTCTTTTAGAGAGGGCAAAATGTTAATGCTGAGCTTGCTTGTTTATTGAACTAGTTTTATAGGGATATGGATATATGTGGGTACATTATTCACACATAAGGTACTTACTGTGATACATAATGATTTTGGATGTTGAAGTTCAATGTAACATGCATTCAATTCATGTAGTTCTGAGAAGGTTTCCATTTTTTTTTTATATAAAAATTAACTATTATTCAATATATTGCACAAAGGCATACTGTAGCTGTTGAATGCTTCTGTTTTTCATGGAGAGTAACATGATTTAAACATCTGTCCATGTTCCTAATGTTCAGGGCTGACTGAATGTATCAAAAACATCATTCTTTTACTGAACTATACATATATTAACACATTATGATGACTTCAGATTGTAGGTGGTAGTTTCCAATTAAAGCTGAATTCCAGACATATACGGTATACAATAGAATTGAATTCATTTCTGAATGCATTGAAGCCCAAATTAATTATTGGTTAAACTCCACTGAATACATTGTAGGTGGAAAAATGTCTTATGGCTTTTTTTCTGTAGAAAGCAGCCACATTCTGACTAGAAAGCCTGTGTCCCTTTGGGCTTGCTGTAGGGGATGTTCCTTATGCCCTGTACACACAATAGGAATTTCCTATGGGCTAAAATCTGATGGAATTTTCTGTCAGAATTCCATTCAAGCTGTCTTCCATCAGTCTTGCATACACAATGTCAGACTAAATTCTGACTGTCCAAAACGCGGTGACGTAAAACACTACGATGAGCCGAGGAAAATTAAGTTCAATGCTTCCGAGCATGCGTCGACTTGATTCTGAGCATGCATGTTTTTTCCTCCGTCGGCGTTCCACACAGATGATCGGAATTTCCCATAGGATTTTTTTCCATCAGAAAATAAAACATGTTCTATTTCCAAACTCAGATGGAAAAAATCCTATGGGGCCCACACACGATAGGAATTTCTAATGAAAAAATGTCATCAGACTTTTTTCATCAGAAATTCGTTTGTACAAGGCATTAGTCTCTATGTGGAAGCTCAGGTCTCTCTGCAGAGGTCTTAAGCAACCCCCAGCTGAGTAAAACCTATAGCTCTGAAATCAGCAAAGCTTATGCTCTGTATTAATGGGAAAACTCCAACTCTAATTCAAGAGGTGGTGCATCAGACCTCTGAAGAATGACCATTGCTTCCAGACAGAGAGAAAAAAAATTGCAGCATCATGCTGGCAGGAAACATGCTTTTCCTCCCAGGCTGTGGCTACTTTCTAAAGAAAAAACAATTGTAACAATAGGCATGCCTACTTTTATGATCCTGAAATGTTTAAGCTCATTTACCTGTACATCCTTTTGTGGAAATGGTTGTACCAAGATCATGGCTGCGGCTGGTCCAAATATTCAATTGGCGATAGGCTTTTAGGTACAAGTCATCTGCTGAGCTATACAGCCACCTAATCACTTTTACAGGGCTGGGAATGCGGCCCCCTTCCCTACGCTGCCCATCACTATTCCTGTGCTCTCCTGTCCTCGGACAACTGAAAGCGGTCAGCGCTGCTGAGCACAGAGTTGAAGAAAGAACATCAGTTCCTCCCCCTCCTCTGGGATGAATGATCCCAGAAGTGAGGAAGATTTTGTCACTTCAAATTTTGGTTCCTTGTTTACTGACTGTTACCCCTAAACCCTGAACTCTCAATAAAGAGTACCTGTCAATTTCCTAACTATCACAAGGGATGTTGTTCATCCTTTGTGAAAGCAATAAAGTTGAATAAAAAAGTAAAGAAAATGTATTCAAATACATTTTTTTTAAATTAGAAAAAATATGTAGTGCCCCCAATCCCCACCTCATGCTAACATGAAAATACAAATGCACATGTAGGTTCCAGGTGTATATGTAAATGGTGATTGAGCCACATACACATATGTGTATCACCATGAACGTCAGAGTGAGAACAATAATTTTAGACCCAGAGCTCCCATCCCAATTGGTAACCTGCAAAGGCTTTTAAAGTGTTACCAATAGAGATTTTTAGACACTGTAGTTTGTCACCATTTCACAGTTAGGGCCCTTTCACACGGGGAAAATCATTAATGCTTGCTCAGCGGGGGGCGCTCCGTTGATCACCGCTGAGCCGGCGGATGACAGGGTGGTCCCCGCACAGTGCAGGGACTGTGCAGGGACCGCTCTGTCTTTTCTCCGCTCTCCCCTATGGGGGGATCGGATGAACACGGACCGTCTGTCTGTGTTCACCCGATCCGATCCGCAGACGGAAGGAAAAATAGGGTTTTCCTCTGTCTGCAGAATCGGAGGAATGCAGAAGCGGGTGAGATCGGGTGTCAGCCGATGTTCATCCGCTGAAAAATCTGCGATCTCATAGGGACCAATGTATGTCCCTTTTTCATCTGTACACGGATGGATGAAAAAGCGGACATATGGTCCACCCGTGTGAAAGGGCCCTAATGCTAAATGCTAAACCTTGACTTGTTTGGTATCATTTTACTGTGAGTAACATCATCTTTTATTTTTTACCAATGCATTTGGATTTATATTGTATTTGTGTGTACTAAAATTATTTTAAGTGTATTTTTTCCTAAAATCTTCTATTTGATAAATAGCTATGCAAATATAAAAATTTGCAGTAATAACCCTTTTTTCACCATGACCTTGACTTTCAGAAAATATGTCACGTTTTGAGGTACGGCACTTAAAAACTTGGGCTTTACATCTATTTCATAGTTTAATAATTTTTTATTAGAAAGATACATAAGTACAATTTTTAGGTGTAAACAGAAAAGAATACACATGACTTGTTATACAATAAGTTTAAATCTATAGCACTCAAAGATTACTGTACTCATTGTACCTCGTCAATGACAAAAAATTAATAAAAATTAAGAAATTAATGTGCATGTACTTACAGGTAAATGTCCCTGCGATAACAAAGCTAAAGGGGTTATAAGGAGTACAAGAAATGGAGATACAGAAGGAGCAAAGAAAGGGGGGGGGTTATCTAGCAAAGTACTGTATCTAATCCTGAGAGGGAGATGACTGATCAGGGTTGTGGTCATAGCCTGCTAAAAGGCCAAGTATCTCAGCATCCATTCCATCTGTGAGACACTGTGTATACCACTGGTACAATTTACATGTATTTTAAATATTGATATCAGCTTGCATATCTGTACAATAGAACGTCAATAAGGCTAGGGTGGCCTAGTGCTACAAGTGAGTCAGGCCCTTGTACCTTGTTCTGACAAGTAACATGCTGTTAGAAGAAAGTCTGCTGCGGTTTCTTCATTTCCCAATCACAGGCTTGGGGCAGGGAAGTGACCAAACTAAAAAGCTCCAGCACCTGTTACATTTCAGCTATGGGCTTACATATATTTTTTTCAGCATACACATCGTTTTTATAGGGCAATACTGTAAAAAAAAAAAAAATTTGTGCAATTTAAAGACAAAAGTACAAAATAAAAAAAAAATTAAATTTTCCTAACCTGACCAGTTAGTTTTATTACAACATGTATTCCTACAGATAAAAAAAAAAGAAGAAGATTTTCTTCTGGTATTTTTGCCACTTGATAAAATTAAACTTTGCTTTAAAGCATGACAAAAACTGTCCATACACCAGTAGGTTTTTGAATAAATCATAAAAATATGTGTACAAAAACTCTCAATACATTCAATGAAGTGACTTATGTCAAAAGAACCGAGGGCCAGATTCAGAAAGAATTACGTTGCTCAGCGGCGGCGTAACGTATCCCATTTACGTTAAACCGCCGCAGGTTTACAGCGTAAGTGCCTGATTCACAAAGCACTTACCTGTAAACTTGCGGCGGTGTAACGTAAATCCGCTCGGCACAAGCCCGCCTAATTCAAATGGGGCCGGCACCATTTAAATTAGGCGCGTTCCCGCGCCGAGCGTACTGTGCATGCTCCATCCGTCAAATTACCCGACGTGCATTGCGCTAAATGACGTCGCAAGGACGTCATTGGTTTGACGTTAACGTTAATGGCGTCCAGCGCCATTCACGGACGACTTACAGAAACAACGTAAAATTTTAAATTTCGACGAGGGAACGACGGCCATACTTAACATTGCTTAGACCACCTAGGAGGCAGCCTTAACTTTACGACGTGTATCGCTACGGAAACTACGTAAATTTAGATCGACGGGCATCGCGGACATTCGTGAATCGTCGTAACTAGTAATTTGCATATTCTACGCCGACCACAATGGCCTCGCCACCTAGCGGCCGGCCTAGAATTGCAGCCTAAGATCCGACGATGTAACACAAGTTACACCTGTCGGATCTTAGGGCTATCTATGCATAACTGATTCTATACGCCATCATATCTCTTCTCTGAATCTGGCCCCAAAAGACAATTAAAGACTTGACATATCTCAAAAGAAGATGACCAAAGAAGTGAGATCTCTTCTTAAGGAGAGAAACATTGCCTTCTAAACGGGGATAAAGTAGCATATAATACTGCAAGGGCCAATTTAAAGAGAGACATATGAAGGGCTAAAGTAGCCACAAGGTGAAAATTGAGGAATATTTTAAAGTGAACAAAATGCGGGAAGGATGGAGAGGGATACAACATATTAATAACTACAGAGAGAGGAGTGAAACAGGAGTAAATTTCAGGTCTGGTATGGATTTTAAGGGGAATCCCGCACCAAAATTAAAAAAGAAATGGCGTGGGGTTCCCCCCAAAAATCCATACCAGACCCTTATCTGAGCATGCAACCTGGCAGGCCACAGGAAAAGAGGGGAGGATGAGAGAGCATCCCCCCTCCTGAACTGTACCAGGCCACATGCACTCAACATGGGGAGGATGTCCCCATGTTGATGGGGACAAGGGCCTCATCCCCACAACCCTTGCCTGGTGGTTGTAGGGGTCTGGAAGCCTCATAGGAGGTGCCTGGCCAAATGACGCTCTCTCGGTGTGACAGTTCTTTTATAGCTGAGGGTGGGGCCATCCATCACGTATGCGGGTGACCCCGCCCCCTCTTTGATGCAATGATAAAGCCCACGGTAACCCATTGACATGTACGGATGACCCCGCCCCCTTTGGCGCGGGACAGGAAACCAGCGTTGCACTGTACACTGTGCTTTCATACAAACAGCATTATTAAATTTGCTGATGATAATACGGTAGTCAGTTGTATCAATGGTGGGTATGAGGAGTGTCATAGAGCGAAGGTAGAAAAAAAGTGGAGTGGTGTGCAGTAAATAATTTAATGTTCAATAACTAAAAAGTTACTTGTGGATTTTAGAAAGAACAAGATTGAAATTGCTCCACTCTTATAAAAGGTGAATGGGTGGAAAGGGTCTCTGTTTTCAAGTTTCTCTGGGTTTATATTTCTGAGACTCTTGTATGGTCAGGTAATGTACAAGTAATTATAAAAAAAATTCCAGCAACGTTCATATTTTCTTCAAATTCTCAGAAAGAATGGTCTAGGGTAAAAAGTATTAGGCCCCGTACACACGAGGAGACATGTCCGATGAAAACGGTCCGCGGACCGTTTTCATCGGACATGTCTCCTGGGAGCTTTTGATCTGATGTGTGTACACACCATCAGACCAAAATCCCAGCGGACAGAGAACGCAGTGACGTAGAAGACACCGACGTTCTCAAACACTAAAGTGCAATGCTTCCACGCATGCGTCGAATCAATTCGATGCATGCGCGGGATTTCGGGACGCTGGTTACACGTCATAACCAGCGGACATGTCCGATTAGGTGTACTAACCATTGGACATGTCCGACGGACATGTTTCCAGCAGACAAGTTTCTTAGCTTCCTAAGAAACTTTTGTCCGCTGGAAAACTGTCCGCTAGGCCGTACACACGGTCGGACATGTCCACGGAAACTGGTCCGCGGACCAGTTTCACCGGACTTGTTCGACCGTGTGTATGCGGCCTTAGATACTTTGTATCGCCTTTCAATATAGTGTGTTTTGTTGAACTGTATTTTAGTATGGTACCCAAACTGCACTGTAGAGGCCAGGAACGCTCTTCAGCAAGCAATTTTTACTCCACAGAAAAAAGTGTTGTCGATTTCTATCCTAGGCAGAAATTTATGATTCCTGCTGTCTTAAAGAGCAGAGAAAATAAGGAGTGACTCATTCCATCCTGGTTATCACTTATTTGAGTTGTTGCCTCTGATAGACGATACAGGAATATCAAAGCCAGAACAAGTAGATATAGGGAGAGTTTTTTCCACTGGCAATAAAGGCAATAAAGGTAGTAAATGGAAATTTAGCTTTAGGTTAGGTCAAAAATGAATTTTTTTTGTGATGTGTGTGTAGTTGGTTGTGATTTTATTTATGATGGAGTTCCCCTCATTGTTTGTGATTTCGTTGTAGAATTTATTCATAATGCAATAAATTAATCTTAAAAGTTAAATGTCTTTAGAAAATAATTCACAATTTCCTTTGTTTTATTAACGCTCAGTTTTTGAATGAATGGACTTTCCCAAATGGAAGCTGTCACCTATTGATAATTTCCGGTACTCTAAATCTTGCAATTGTGTGGTTGCCTGCAGTTTTGTGGATGCCTGCAATTTAAAAGCTTGACATATTTTGTATTTGTTTTGCAGATTAAGAAACAAACTGGTATTGATGTGGTTAAACACAGTGCTTGGGAATGGTGCATTAAATAGATAAAGTGTACACTGTGGGACATGGAAGTTAAGGAGCTAATGTCCTGGTAACATACAACAACAGGATGGAGATATAGGGTGTTAATGTTCAGATATGCAGCATAAGGGTGGTGTGGGGTTAATACATAGATCGCTAGAGAAAGCATTGGGAAAAACTATCCCTGTGGCACTGAAACAGAACAAATAATGATGCAGCTGCTAATCCATTTATTATTTCTCTGTTCTAAGAGGAACCGGAGGGATCAGAACTGTAAACAATAACATGTGATTGTTGCAGTGACCATTCAGAATGATCACATGGAATCCAACTCCTTGTATCAGATTGGTACAGTGTCTCTGGCATGGTACACAGCTATTACCGGGTAGAATGTCCACCCAACAGCTATTTATCCAGTATAATTTATAAACTGTTTAAAAATGTACCAATGTACAAAAAAGGGTACAATTATATTTGTTTGCGCTAAAATTGTTTTAGTATATTGTTATTGAAAAAATATGTTTGATAAACAGCTGTCCTTTTGCTACTTTATCTTTAAAAATGAAAGAAAACACATCTTTGGTTGCTCTGAGTAATGCCTACAGTTCTCTTTCTCTAAGTCTTAAGACTTATATATATATATAGGAGTAGCAAACTTTTAAAAAAAGTGATAACTTTCCACAGTTATGTATTGGTGTGTGTATTTGGGTACACAAAGAAGTTAAAAGGCTCCATAATCTACTAATACAATTAGATCTACTGCAGTAGAACGTGAAAAAGATTTATAATTGGTTGATTTGAGTTTTAATTTTTAACATAATCTTGCTATTTACATTGCCTTGGATATGTCTGATTGAGCTGCAAATCATATCTGAAAAAAAAATAAAAAATAAAATCAACCAAGTAGGTGATAGGAAAGTGTCAATGAGACATGCTGAGATTGGGATCACAGCTATAGATGCCACAAGTGAAACCACAAAGTTCCTGTACTCAGGCCCTGTGATAATAATAACAACATAACAGCTGGTATGCCAGTGATCCCAAGTTTTCTGTGCCTTAGGCAATGCTTTCCAAATGATACATGATACAAATTCTGTTCACTCAGATGCTTCCCATTCACTGTTTCTGTCCCATGGGATAGATGTGCTACACAAACATTGTAATCTATTATTAGAAAGGTATAGGTTTCCTTTTGCTCAACTAAAATGAATAGAATTATTTCAGGCCTTGTACAGTTACCATTAAGGTGTTTTCATTGTGAATATATAGTGTTTTGTAAACGTTTCTGTATTGATTTATTTCAATTCATTAAAATGATATACTTTTTTTTAATACATTATTTGTTTTTCTTTGTTAAAAAAATGTGAAACATTGCTTATCAATATTTCAGGTAGAAGATGGTGAGCATAAGGCAATAGAGTTACCCAATCATCAACTTGAATTAAGCCGGCCATAAAAGGAACAAAATTCATCCGTTGACTTGTGTACAACCAACCTGTTGAAAAATGTTCTCTTGATCAGCACCGCTATAGCCAACGGTGCTGACCAGTGTATTCTGATGGTGCGGAAGTCTCCCCTTCTGTTAAAATACAATAGCACAGTGGTAAGGGATTCCCCTATTGACATCATGTGTGTACATCGGGGGAACTAAGTCATTTTCTTTTGTTCAACTTGCTGGTTGATTGAAAAAAAAATCTGGTGTATGGCCAGCCTTACTACTTATGTTATGAATAGGTTGTGTTGGGAATAGATCTGAATAGTAAGATATAACATTACACACAAAGCTGAATGAATCATAATAAGAACTCACCCCATCCCTCTCCAAGAGGAAATGGAGCTGCCTGGAATTTCATTCTCCAGTTAGACTCAACAAGTGCATAAACATGCTGATTTTCTTAAAAGACAGTCCAGCATTTTCTGAAATCATATCATGATAGCACCACGTTAGTAAATGTTTATTTGTAAAACAAAAAAATAAATTATATATAAACTTATAAGAATTTAATTTTTTAACTAAAACCTATAGAAATCTGTAGTATCTCCCAAAGTGTGTCCATGGCTATAATAATAATGCAAAAAAGCGTCCCCTGCAAAGAAGCCATTTAATGTTTACCTCAACCTGCCTTGCTAAAGAAGCTGAGGGTAAAGGTGATGGACTGGCCAAGCATGTCTCCAGACCTAAACCCTATTGAGCATCTGTGGGGTATCCTCAAACGGAAGCGCAAGGTCTTTAACATTCACCAGAAGTGGAAGAGGACTCCACTGGCAACCTGTGAAGCTCTGGTGAACTCCGTGCACAAGAGTAACCTGGAGAGTGCTGAAAAATTATAACGGCCACACCAAATTTTGACACTTTGGGCCCAATTTGGACATTTTCACTTAGAGGTTTACTCATTTTTGTTCCAAGCAGTTTAGACATTAATGGCTGTGTTGAGTTATTTTGAGGGGACAGCAAATTTAAACTGTTATACAAGCTGTACACTCACTACTTTACATTGTAGCAAAGTGTAATTTCTTCAGTGCTGTCATATAAAAAAGTATAAAAAAAATTACAAAATTGTGAGGGGTGTACTGTATATATGTTGTTATTTATTTGACAGTGGGGGAGATTTACTAAAACTGGAACACTCACAATCTGGTGCAGCTGTACATGGTAGAAAATAAAAAATAAATCTGCGCTATCGAAGTGGTTGAGCAGCCGCATACAGTCCAGTGAAAAAAAGGAAAGCAATACAAACAGAAAACAAAAAATGCAGCGCTGGGAGGATGAGAGAAGAATAAACAATAATGTCTATATAAAACACTTATATGTATAAACATAAGGTGTATAAGTCCATAAATTGGTGGAAATAATCTTAAACTGAAAAAGGTCAATCAGTATATATGAAACACTTTAGACGTATATTCCAGTTCCATAAAAAGACAAGTCCACAAAAATGAACGTGAAAAATAAAAATAAATAAAAAGGAGATGATCAGTCAAATAATAGTGACACAACACCCGCGGTGATCCAAAATAAACTGTGATGAGAGTGATATCGCCCGCCACCGATAGCAATGGAGGCTTACCGGATGTGATGGACCCAAATGAGCTTATGCCCAAAGGATCAGTAAAGCTTGTAACTCAATTGAGTATGGAAATGGACCGAACCACACCAAACGATCAATCAGCAGACAACGGTGAAATCCTCACTTAATGACAGGTGAACAGGATGACTCCAGTTGAAAGA
This sequence comes from Rana temporaria, assembly GCF_905171775.1. Taxonomy (NCBI): domain Eukaryota; kingdom Metazoa; phylum Chordata; class Amphibia; order Anura; family Ranidae; genus Rana; species Rana temporaria. The sequence continues at coordinate 222,948,007 of NC_053489.1, forward strand.
TGACTCATAGAAGTGGAAATATTTACACGGAGTATGAGGAGGAAAATAAAAGGCACATAGTGTAACTCCGCAAAAAAGGGGAAATTTAATAATGGTTAAAAACACTTACAATTATGTAGGCATTAAAGGACATCAATGTAGGATAGTGCATGGCAGCAGTAGAGTCCCGACGCGTTTCGCTACAACTAGCATCGTCTGGGGTAAGACTCTACTGTTGCTACCATGCTTTAAATAAGAAATATGACCTGTTTAGGAACACTCCCCTGGGGGATCACCCAATGAGAGTGCACTTCCGGGTCACCATCTCACACACTGTCTCACACAATGCTGCATATATAGAATATCTAATGTGTGGAATCTATAATGGTTAAAATTGAAATAGGGCCAGTAAGAATGATAAAAATAAAACAGACCTGGTGTATATAAAAGAACTATATGATGGCGCCTGGTACACGAATTGAGTAAAGAACCCATGTCATAATCTCATGTGCGCCTAAGGTTAGTGACTAGGACCAATAGGAAGGGTCTACGTCACTGCACGGCGCCATAGTATGAATGGCCGGCCAATGGGCAATGCTGGAATCCCGGTCACATGACTGTATCTGGAGGACGTATAAACAGCTCGTTAACGGGTGCGTCATTGGTCACATAGATGCGGCGTGACGTCGCGTAGTGACGGTAATAATGGGCGTGTTCACGATGTTATAGGGCAATCATTGGTCATTGGTCACATGGATGCGGCGTAACGTCGCATAGTGACGGTAATAATAGGCGTGTTCACGATATTATAGGACAATCAACACGTGCGTGCGTATATACGCATACACGTGTTGCGTTCCAGAGTGGTTAAACGTGGAACGCTGAGTTCCACTATGCGTTCCGGAAGGTCAAAAAGCGATAAACAATATAGACGCCATACGGCGGTAGATGTTTATAACAGAAAGCCTGGAGAAAGGTCGATGGAATCAGATTTTTAGCTTCCACTCTGTGGAAATATTAAATTTAAAATATTGAAATATATATAAGAGCATATCTGCTGCATTATAGTACTAACGCCAAAAGGGAACAACAGGTCTTTTTAGAGAAATGTTATATATCAAAATCCCTGAATATTGGACATTACACTTCCAATGAGGATGCATAGAATATAAAATGTAAAAAAATGGGTAGAAATTAAAAAAGGGAAAAAAACTTTTCGTTCAATTATTATTTAAATAATAAATAATAATTGAACGAAAAGTTTTTTTCCCTTTTTTAATTTCTACCCATTTTTTTACATTTTATATTCTATGCATCCTCATTGGAAGTGTAATGTCCAATATTCAGGGATTTTGATATATAACATTTCTCTAAAAAGACCTGTTGTTCCCTTTTGGCGTTAGTAATATAATGCAGCAGATATGCTCTTATATATATTTTAATATTTTAAATGTAATATTTCCACAGAGTGGAAGCTAAAAATCTGATTCCATCGACCTTTCTCCAGGCTTTCTGTTATAAACATCTACCGCCGTATGGCGTCTATATTGTTTATCGCTTTTTGACCTTCCGGAACGCATAGTGGAACGCAGCGTTCCACGTTTAACCACTCTGGAACGCAACACGTGTATGCGTATATACGCACGCACGTGTTGATTGTCCTATAATATCGTGAACACGCCTATTATTACCGTCACTATGCGACGTTACGCCGCATCCATGTGACCAATGACCAATGATTGCCCTATAACATCGTGAACACGCCCATTATTACCGTCACTACGCGACGTCACGCCGCATCTATGTGACCAATGACGCACCCGTTAACGAGCTGTTTATACGTCCTCCAGATACAGTCATGTGACCGGGATTCCAGCATTGCCCATTGGCCGGCCATTCATACTATGGCGCCGTGCAGTGACGTAGACCCTTCCTATTGGTCCTAGTCACTAACCTTAGGCGCACATGAGATTATGACATGGGTTCTTTACTCAATTCGTGTACCAGGCGCCATCATATAGTTCTTTTATATACACCAGGTCTGTTTTATTTTTATCATTCTTACTGGCCCTATTTCAATTTTAACCATTATAGATTCCACACATTAGATATTCTATATATGCAGCATTGTGTGAGACAGTGTGTGAGATGGTGACCCGGAAGTGCACTCTCATTGGGTGATCCCCCAGGGGAGTGTTCCTAAACAGGTCATATTTCTTATTTAAAGCATGGTAGCAACAGTAGAGTCTTACCCCAGACGATGCTAGTTGTAGCGAAACGCGTCGGGACTCTACTGCTGCCATGCACTATCCTACATTGATGTCCTTTAATGCCTACATAATTGTAAGTGTTTTTAACCATTATTAAATTTCCCCTTTTTTGCGGAGTTACACTATGTGCCTTTTATTTTCCTCCTCATACTCCGTGTAAATATTTCCACTTCTATGAGTCATCTTTCAACTGGAGTCATCCTGTTCACCTGTCATTAAGTGAGGATTTCTCCGTTGTCTGCTGATTGATCGTTTGGTGTGGTTCGGTCCATTTCCATACTCAATTGAGTTACAAGCTTTACTGATCCTTTGGGCATAAGCTCATTTGGGTCCATCACATCCGGTAAGCCTCCATTGCTATCGGTGGCGGGCGATATCACTCTCATCACAGTTTATTTTGGATCACCGCGGGTGTTGTGTCACTATTATTTGACTGATCATCTCCTTTTTATTTATTTTTATTTTTCACGTTCATTTTTGTGGACTTGTCTTTTTATGGAACTGGAATATACGTCTAAAGTGTTTCATATATACTGATTGACCTTTTTCAGTTTAAGATTATTTCCACCAATTTATGGACTTATACACCTTATGTTTATACATATAAGTGTTTTATATAGACATTATTGTTTATTCTTCTCTCATCCTCCCAGCGCTGCATTTTTTGCCCCCAGCTGTACATGGTAGCCGATCAGCTCATAACCTCAGTTTGTTCAATGACGCTTTGGCAACAATATAACCTGAAAGCTGATTGGTTTCTCTGCAGAAGTGAGGCTAATTTTGCACTCCCCAGCTTTAGTAAATAAATCCCAATGTGTTGAATCAAAACCACACAAACACATTTAACTAAAGAAGGTGGGTGGGGGGGGGGGTAATTATTTACCAAATCTATGATCGCTTTGGTCATAATCTTCTTCACCATTCAGTTACACAGAGTTAATGTATCATAAAGAGACACATTAATAATTGTTTTAACTCTATGTATTTTCTATCTGGTTTTTACAAACTTTACAAAACCTGCTAATTAGTATACACTTCCCCAACCATCTCTACTTGGCATGTCTATTAACCACTTGCTTACTGGGCACATTTACCCCCTTCCTGCCCAGACGAAATTTCAGCTTCCGGCACTGCGTCGCTTTAACTGACAATTGCACGGTCGTGCGACGTGGCCTCCAAACAAAATTGACGTCCTTTTTTCCCCACAAATAGAGCTTTCTTTTGGGGTATTTGATCACCTCTGCAGTTTTTCTTTTTTGCACTATAAACCAAAAAAGAGTGACCATTTTGAAAAAAAAACACAATATTTTTTAATTTTTGCTATAATAAATATCCCAATTTAAAAAAAAAAACGCAATAAGCGACTGGTTTGCGCAAAAGTAATAGCGGGGACAGAATTTTTTTTTATTTTTTTTTATTTTTTTACTAGTAATGGCTGCAATCTGCAATTTTTATTGGAACTGCGACATTATGGTGGACACATCGGACAATTTTGACACATTTGTGGGACCATTCACATTTATACAGTGAACAGTGCTAAAAATATGCACTAATTACTGTATAAATGTGACTGGAAGGGAAGGGGTTAACACTAGGGGTCGAAGAAGGGGTTAAATGTGTATCCTGCATAGTGTTTCTAACTGTGGGGGGAGGGGACTGACTTGGAGAGGTGACCGATCTGTGTCCATATGTACAAGGGACACAGCATTGGTCTCCTCTCCCTGACAGGATGTGGATCTCTGTGTTTACATAATTCTTTATTTTCTTCCCACAAAACAATTCAATTTCTAAAGAGTTAGGCCCCTTTCACACTGGGCCCGGGAGGTGCGGTGGCGGTATAGCGGCGTGATTTTTACCGTCATATTCGGCTGCTAGCGGGGGTTAGATATCGTGGCTAAAATCTGACAGGGTGGTTGTGCTGAAGTTGATCTATAGATTAACTTCTGTTCAATTACAGTGCCCATACATGGATCGCAATTCAGTTGTTCCCGGCTGAACCAGACAAATTTTGATCCATGTATGACTAGCTTTAGGCAACGTCATGTTAAATAAGCTATGAACTGTAATTGTTTTGGATTTGATGATATTAAAGATAGCCTAATTTTTTTAGTATATAAATGTAACCTTTTTATTTCTGCACAAGGCAATATTTTGTTTATGCTAGTTCTGAAAGGTGACTTAGTTTGACCTTTGTGTGCTTCATTGGTCCTATAATATTTTCCAATGGTTAAGTGAATTTCTTAAGAAATAATAAAACATGATCTCAATTGTGCAACAAGTTCCTATTGTAAGTGAGTTCAGCAATGTATCTCTAATCATTTACAAATGTTGTAGAAGTTGATGTTAAAAAAGTAATAAAATCAGATCTAAGAATGTAAACGTTTGTATGTAATTGTAGTGAGCCCTGAGTCTAAACAAGGGAATTTCTCCATCAGAACATTACAAAAAAAAAAAAACTGTTCAAAGGATGGTATGGCTGAGAACTTTGGTTGTTATTTTCTGCTTAAAACATTCATGTTGTATGTGGAAACAGATGTTCCTTAAAAGAAAAGTGAAAGTTGGTTGGATGGGGGTTGTTGAGAAACTTAAGCCAATGTCTGCTCACAATTACTCATGATTTTCTGTAATGACATTAAAATTGTAGACACACATGAAAGAACAGGTTTTGTGCATAGCAGCAGCCTTGCTTACCAGTCAACTAACATCACATGATTCTTTAAGCATGTGGAATTAGTTAAACCTGTTTAAAAGCAAAGCATGTTCAGAGTTTATCTTAGCTCAGCTGCAAGATAAGTGTATTATTTTTCCAAATAATTTCCCTGGTTTTGATGTGCCAATTAAGAGTATTTTTAGTATGTCATGACCTTAACAAGACAATAAAGACTTGACTAGAAAAAATATGAGTACTAAATGCGTTGACTTTTGTAATCATACATTTTGAAATGATAGATAGATAGAAATCTATTACCAACCAGCATTCGGTTGGAGCAAAACCACCTGTCCTTCAGAAGGCAGATCAAAACCCTGCTTTTCTGAAAGGCATGAGACACAAACAACCAGCGCCCAGAGGCGATTCAGTTCGCATGTGCCGCGCTATATAAATTTTTCATTCATTCATTCATTCATATCCATATAGATATAGATAGATATAGATATATATATATATATCTATAAATATAGATAGATATATCTATATATATTAGAGCTTTTTTTCTCAAAAAATAGGTGCAGGAACTCAACCACGACCCCATTCAAATTTCACAAACAGTAGAAGGGTCTTAAAGGGGCATTAAATACCAGGATTGCATTTCATACAGGGTGTAGAGTTCAGGGGGTTACACACAGAGTGCAGAGCTGTCACTTGTAAACACAGAAACCAGACTTCTGTGTTTACAAGTGATTGTGGTGAGCAGGCACCAAAGGGTCTGAGCCAGAGGTGGTGGAACTGAGTTCCCCCGAGTTCCCCCTGAAAAAAAGCCCTGTATATATATATATCTATCTATATCTTGCGAATGCGCAGTAGGAAATGGGCAGTGGAGCCGCAAGACCCCGCTTTAAGAAACCCTTTAGTGATTCCCATTTAGTAAGGTGGCTAGTTTGGTCTGTGGAGTGGTCTGCAATAAAACTTTTGGTGGTTTGAGAAATAACTGAATTGCATGGAGTATATTTTAATAAGTTATCATTTAATTGCCAAGAGAAGCCTGTTTTGGTCTGACCAGAGAATATGACCCAGAGAGGCTCTCGGGATTAAATCTAGGAGATTTTGACAGACCTGTACAAGTTATGATCGGTAGAATAAAAACTGTATTACCTCTCAGAAGGGTGCAGAATGCATCAAACATTGACCAATTGTGGTTTCCTAATAACAGAATTTATTTTGGATAATATAGTGGTAGCAATAGAGAACTTATCCTCCTAGGATGAGGCTGTTGTTACCGAAGCTTTCGAGGCTGGAGTGACAGACAAAAGGAAATGCCCCTGGTCCTTGCTGGGGAAATATACATTAGCCACTGTGAAGATACAACAATGGTATTTCAATATGAGTAAAATAAAGTTATCTGCAAGATTGTACCCTCTCTCATTCACCAAAGAAAGTGTCAACAATAAATAAAAACAAAGAGACAGTTTTTAAAAAGTCCTTTATTAGCCACTTCAGCTGTGGAAGTTTTTACTTTTACCCTTTTTTTGCAATTTGGCACTGCTCTACTTTAACTCGTAATTGCACAGTCATGCAATGTCGTACCCAAGTAAAATTTATATTATTTTTTCACACATATAGAGCTTTCTTTTGGTGCCATTTTATCACCACTGTTTTTTTTTATCGTTTGTAATATAATTTTTTTTCTACTTTCTGCTATAAAACATATTGAATCAAATTTAGGAAAAATAAATAAAATTTCTACATAAATTGTTGCCAGAATGTATTCTGCTACAAGGGGTTAAAAGTGTGCCCAACTATTTGTAATATGTTTAAAGTGTGCTGCATTTTACTACAGATCTCGCAGCTTTTTATCCCTGCTTTGCAGGTATGAGAAACTGACAGATCATTCCCTCTGTACAGAGCTCTGTATTGTTTACCAACACAGAGATCTGGACTGTGATTGCACACAGCCGATTAGCAGGTCCTGCCCATGAATCATTGGCCAGGATTTTCTGACAGGTGATTGTACACAGTGGGAGCTGGGCGGGGAGGTGAGTCATCGGGTGACCCTGCCCCTTTGTTTATTTACCATTGGTGGGAGGGGTGGGGTTAAAGGGGGCTTACATATTTCGATAAGCACCCTGCCCGCAGGCCCCCACAACCACCACCCAAAGTTGTGGGGAAGAGGCGGGGAGCGCTTCTGACCCAAGCACCCTCCCATGTTGAGGGAATGTGGCCTGGTATGGTTCAGGAGGGGACCTGCCTGGCTGCATGCTTGGATAAGGGTCTGGTATGAATTAGGGAACCCCTGCCCTGTTTTTTGTTTAAATCTCTGAATAATGAAAATGTTGCCCGCATTTCAAATTGGAACAAAATGAACTGTGGGCATCTAGCTGGAACCACTTGGTGATAAATGCGTTAGTAAAAGAGGGTATTGTGTCAGTTTGGAAATGGGTTTCCAGAAACAACAATATTTTAGTTCTAGATTTATATGGAAGGGATATAAAATATGATCATTGTAAAATCCTTGAAAGTAGAAGAAAGACAACCTAAAAAAGAAAATGAATGCAGCCATTACACCTAATAATTATATTAAATATTTGTTTTGGGGTTTAATACGACTTTAAAAAATATATGGGTATGTGACATTAAGACTTTTGCAGTTATATAGCAGTTAGTTTGTCACCAAAGTATTTTCTAAATATAAGCTTATTAAACAATTTATAACAAATTCATCACGTTAAAAAAAATTAATATCGGTTTCCAGTTTCTAAACACTTTATAAATTAAAAGCCCCACAGACAAAAGGAAGCAAATGTCCTTGCAACCAGTGGGATAAGCTTCATACAAAGCAAATAATGCAATTCAGATAGTTTATTCCAAATTGTAAACATATGTTTCCTAATCCTTTCATTTCCCTAAAGACTGAAACATATCAAGCATGAAACAATAGAGATGAAATCTGATTGAAAAGCTTCTCTACAGAGCAAAATTACTTAATATGCAGAAAAAGATTACAAGAAATCAAACCTCTTTACTTATTTGCTTTGTAAAATATGTATGTATCTGTATATATATATATATATATATATATATATATATATATATATATATATATATATATATATATATATATATATATATATATATATATATATATATATATATATATATATATATATATATATATATATATATATATATATTATATTTTTTTTATTTTTATTTAAAAAAAAAAAACAACAACTGTTTATTAATACTTTGGAGTCTATTTACTTTGTAAATGCACAGAATTCACTAGAACGTCACAAATATTACCTTTAGTATTTGCAATATGTGTGATATGTCAGTTTCTATTGCCTTTCCCACAGCAAATGCAACATTCCCTTACATTTAATCCTATGAGAATTAAAAAGCCTTAATAACATGTGTAAAAGTTAAAGAACACTCAACCAATAGAGAAAACAGCTTAACCATATAGGCTATGAACATTCAACCAGAAGGGAAAATAATAAGAGATCTCTGCTCTATGTACAATGTTTTGGAGCTACTGTTTGGGAAGTTCAGTGAACAGCCTAACTGAACCTTCAGCTGCAACAGGAGCTGAAACACTTAGCAGCAGTAGTAATGCTATAGCTAAATATGAAAATGTCCTGCACATCATACACTGCTGTCCTAACAAATAGTGGCTCAGCCCTGCCTGGCATGTTCAGTTGTCAGCCGGAGTTTTCCAACTGAGATATGAACGTAAAAAAAAAAAAAAAAACCTCAACAAACAGTAACACATGCACTTTAATATAGTGCCATTCATTTTGAATGGCTCCACACTGTACTGCACAGTATATGAACAATGCACTTCAAAGAATGCATTGTAGTGTAGTGATATCCTTTATTATTCACTTCAGCAGGAAAAAAATATTTGAATTACAGAGGAGCCATAAAAATAGGAATAGGTTCCAGGGTCCTGAAATAGGAAAAATGTAATGAAATGGTATAGATTCACTAGTTGCAACTGCTTTTTAGCAGGGTAAACGTTGTACTGTGGCCAGATCATGATAATCTTGTAAATTACCTTCATTAAGATAGAGCCAAGCTAAAGAATTCACAACCAATGAAAAATGGGATTATTTAGTTGCTGTTATACAGAGTTTGGTAAGATAGAGCATCCAATAGGGCAAGTGGAGGCACTTTAGGCATTGTATAACATCAGCGATTTTAGTCCTCTGGTGCTACACCTTTTCCGAGATGTCAGATAGATGGATAGCCTGGCACCATTAAACATAACTTCCTTCCTTTCTCTGGCCACCCTTAGTATGGCTCTGTCCTTTTAAGTCAACACCCATGCCAGAGTCAGTTTCAGAGAACCTCCAGGTTGTAAAGGATGTGTAGGTGTATATATGCTAGTTATATGGCAAATATTGGTGTAAAAGCTATCTTGCCAAAGATGTCAATAAGTCTAGCCACTGTTCCACAATTTTCATAATGTTCCTCCTTAGCCAATTTTCTATGTACTTATATGTATTATTAGCAGAAGCCAATTGTGTCATGAAATTGATCTCTCTCAGGGTTGTGGATAATTTGTCCTCCATATCATCCCTTACTCTGCTTTCCACTGCTTTGATTCTTTCATGGATTTTTTTGTAAATCTTAGCACATCAAAGATAGTTCCTCCTGAAATCTACCCATGTGGTTTTTAATAGTGTTAGCAAAGGCAGTGTAGTTATTCGCTACTGTTAGTAATGATCTTCTCATGTGGTATCCATATCTGGATCCAAAAGATATGAAGCTCCAATCTCCCACTGACCCAGCTGACTCCCAGTCAACAGAATGCAGATCTATCTGTTCCCATTTCATTACACATTCTCTGTTGGATCACTGCAGGCTGAGATAGGTGCAACTCTGGAGCATTGCCCCTAATGTCTATAATAAATGATATCACTACAGCCTTGACAAAAACTGCTTATGTCTTTATTTTAACTTTAGATTTTATTTCTGTGAATGAGTAGGACTAATTTGTAGTGGGGGTGGTATCTGGGGCCCCTTATATTTAAAGGGAGCTTGTAGATTCTGATAATCCCCCTGGCCTGTGGACTCCACACCTGCAGTACCATCATTATGGGGAAAGGCCCTTGTCCTCATCAATATGGGGACAAGGTGCTTTGCCAGGGGGGTTAAGGGTCCGATATGAACATTTGCGGTGGACTTTCCCTTTAAAATTCATACCAGATCCAAAGTATATATATATTTTTGGCATTTTAAAATTCATATCAGACCTGAAGGGCTTGGTATAAATTATGGGGGAAAACCTCTGCATTGTTTTTTTCGTGTGGGAGTTCCCTTTTAACATCTATGTCAGATCCTTATCTTTGAAAAGGGTCTGGAATAGATTAAGGCTGCACCTTAATACGGATACTGGTATAGGTGCCAATACTAAGCATTTGCACAATTACTTGTACTAATGCTTCAATCCCTAAGACCGATCCCTTTGCGGTGCGATTTGAGCCCATACAATGCAGTGCATTTCCTGTCTGAATCACTTTCAGTTTCCCGCACTGCTCTTTTGTGAACCCAGGATTGTCATAGTGAGTTCAACCTGGGTTCACACAGGAGCGGTGCGGGAAAACCGCATGTGATTCGAACAGAAATCACACCACATTCCTGTTCAAATCACATGCAATTCTTTGCTGTGCAATTTGAGACCATTCATTTTTTTTTATGTGCATAAATCACAGCGCACCACAGGGTATCAGTAACTGGTATCGGTGAGTACTTGGGCACAAGTATCAGTACTCATACTCAGTCTTAAAAAAAAGGTATTGGTGCATCCCTAGTATAGATGAAAGTAATCCTTTGCTGCTCTGTTTACAAACAGAATGAAATGGCTGGGAGTTGTCAGTTTTCCAGCAATTTAAACACACTTTTTTCTTTATAGATATCAGTTTTTCTATAGTAGGTTGTATACTTCTTACAGACTTTCCACTTTACATTACCCACCATGCCATTTGTTTCACAATTCCTAGCATATTAGTCAAAAAATAGTCAGAACTTATTTTTAACATTCAGCTCCAGCGGACTTAAGTGGGGTTTAGATTCAACACTTGAAATTTGCTGAACTTGCTTTGAACTGAACTCAGGTATGTTTGACTTACCACTACTCTGTATGCTATATGTGTGGTTGATATGAGGTGCATTGTCTGTTTGCATAATTGACAGAATCTATATTTTTTAATAATTAAATTCTTGATTTAACATATTATGTGATGATCCTTCCATAAGGATCCTTATTTAGTTTATGTTATAGGGTGACAATTGTTTGTTTTGAGCACTGTAAAACATTTTTTTTTCAAATGCTTGTTTTGACCCACAATTGGCTTAAAGGTTCCCACTATCTCCAGGTACAGGGGGTAGCCATGGGCACTCGTGCACCAGTCACCGCCAACCTGTACCTGGGGGAGTGGGAATGGATGATTTTTTTTCTGACGAATCTTTGTCTGTCTATATAAATCATTCATTATGCTGGATGCGGTATATTGATGACATTTTTGTCATATGGACTGGAACCAAGGACCTCTTAGCCACTTTCATTGATACACTTAATCACAACCAATTCAATTTGAAAATGACAGTCAATAGTGACCCATGTAAAATACATTTTTTAGATCTAACAATCTTTAAAAAATCAGACAACTGAATGGCAACAAGTTTGTTCCGAAAGGAGACAGCAGGTAAGACTTCTACACATGGCCAGTGCACATCCACCAGCACTGATTCGTAGCATTCCTTACACACAATATATCAGACTATGTCATAACTGTACACATTTTACAGATTTTAAGATCCAGGCTAAATTACTACGCTCACGTTTTCTATGTAGAGATTACAGTAAGTCGATACTTCTTAAGGCATACAATAAGGCATTGCAACAGACACGCAATGCACTTCTTTTTAAGACCAAAATACAAGACCCTAACAGGATAATTACCAGATTTTCATCACAACATCTAGAAATGAGCAATATATTTACCAATCATTGCCATTATTTAAAAGTAGACCCTATCCTGTGGAAATACATTGGGCAGAACCTGGAGACAATGTTTAGATGGCCAAGTTCATTATGTGTCAAATTAGTCTCTAGCCATTATTCCCCGGTTTCAACCTCCTTGAGACAGCAAGGGGATATTCATAAATATGGCAAATGCACATTTTGTCCATGAATACGTGTTGGCACCAGTTTTATGCTACTTTGTAGATTGTGGAACACAGGGGATTATTTATCTGATGCTCTGCAAATGCTGGCCATTTTATGTAGGAAAAACATGCCAGCAATTTAGGCAAAGAATTAATGACCATGTTTATTGTGACAGACCTAGCCGGGACAGGGGCTGAATGCTAGCCTCTTGCCTTGTGATCATGGGCCCTGACATTTGGGGGAGCAGTGCTCTTTGTGAGCTGTATGCCTGGGGACTCTTGAGGTGGTGTTACTTTGGATTCAGGTCCATGACCCCCAAGACACACAGACTCTGGGAACCCTGTATATTCCATATTAGAAAGAGTGACTGATTCATACTGTTGGGACACATACTGTTAGGAGATGCTGATGTCAACTCCAGCCACCTGTCTGTCTTTTGTCTTTTATAATAAAAATGAGTATAGTATAACTTCTAAGAGTCTTTCACCCATTGTTGCTTGTGCTAATTAACCCTGCAATTATATGAAGGAGTTCTGTGTTGATATGTATGATAATGTATATTGTAGTTAGGGAGTCACATCAGCTGCTTTAAGGGATTAGTTAATTAGCTCATGTTAATTTATGTTTCTGTGTATTGTTAGAGTAATATGAGCAGGAGGTAGGAACCTCCTCCTCCTCAACTGTATATAAGACTTGTGTTATGGTTCTAATAAACTGTCTGATGTTTTACCCTACACTGAGCTATGACTAGTAAATGGGAAAGCTAAGGGGTCTTGGATTGTGTGGTACCGGACAGAGGAGCGATACGGCAGACAGACTCATCTTGACAACGGGGGTCCGTCACATTTATTATTTATCCAATGTGAAGATGTTGACCCCAGAGAGTAGGCTTTTAGACCTGTATCACAAGCTTGACACCTCTTATGTTTCATTAATTGCATTAGCTGTAGTTCCAAAAGACCCCAAGGGGGACAACTGGGACAAACAAATTCTCCAAAGGGGTAGACTCTTTGAATTGAATAACTTAATGCCACACGTGCTCTCAGTATAAATGAAACCCAATCCTATAGACCTTTTCTGTAAGGGACAATGCAATTATGTAGGGTTAATATGTCCCAGCTTGTCTACCTCTGAGGTCTTGGAATATCTATCCTCTGGGTTTTTTGTTCCTTGGCTTTCTTGAACTATAGTCCTAATATCATAGAAATAATGTTCTGGTCTCTCTGGACCTGTTATAATTAGTAACTTAAAACCCCATGTAAGGAGTAGGAGCATAGCTGTGTTGTGGATAAGTACTTACCCTCCGTTTGTGGACTCTGTCTAGGGTCCATATTTGTTGAGCTCCAAGTATTCTATTGGTATGCTATGTTTTCTGTCTTTTGGCGATACCTGCAAAGCCCTATTTGTAATATTGTCAATATAAATTGTGACACTATTGTTATACTTTATCAGATATGGTTCTTGATGATGCAAAAATAAGTGAAACTATTTTTAAATGCTGATGTGGGGTATTTATCCCAGTTTGATATGGCTCATGGCTTAATATGGCTTAAAAAATATTTATTTTGCTGTCAAGTGGTTTATTTATTATTCCTTTTAGACTAAATAATGCAACTACTAAAGGGCTGGGAGTCCTAGACTTTTCTTTTTTTTTTTTTTTTATTTCACAAATTTTCTTTTCTAGGTTCTGGATACCACATAGAACCTGTACTGCTTCATCCTTATGTTTGTTGGTTGCTGCATGTCAATGTTGATCGATAGACTTTTGGCTAATTAATGCCCCTCTATTTGTGGGTAAGATACTTTTCTTTAATACAACACTCTTTGACTTCCCCTACCATTTAGTATTAACCACTTAAGGACCAGAAAGAGTTACATCCTTCCTGACCAAGCCATTTTTCTCAATACAGCACTGTGTTATTTTAACTGACAATTGCGCATGCATGTGACGCTGTAGCCAAATACAATTTATGTCCTTTTCTTCCCCATACATAGAGCTTTCTTTTGGTAGTATTTGATCACCTCTGTGGTTTTTATTTTTTGCGCTATAAACAAATATTTTTTTGAAAAAATCGAATTTCTTCCTCAATTTAGGCCAATATGTATTCTGCTACATATTTTTGGTAAAAAAAATATCCAATAAGCGTATATTGATTGGCTTGCACAAAAGTTTTAGCATCTACAAAATAAGAGATAGATTTCCAGCATTGTTATTATAATTAATTATTTTTTACTAGTAATGGCGGTGATCAGCAATTTGTATCGGGACTGTGACATTGCAGCGGACAGATTGAACACCTAACTGACATTTTTGAGACTTTTTTGGGGAACCAGTGACATTATTAAAGTGATCAGGACTAAAAATATGCACTGACATTGACACTAGCCGGGAAGGGGTTAACATCAGGGGTGATCAAGGTTAACTGTATTCCCTGGGTGTGTTTACTAACTGTATGGGGGATGGGCTGCTTGGGACAACACACAGATCCGTCTTCCTGCATTACAGAAAGACAAGATCTCTGAGTCATCCCCTGACAGAATGGATATCTACCTTGTTTACACAGACAGAATCCCCATTTTGTCTCTGCGGGTAACGATCGCAGGCGGCCGGCAGGCATCAAGTCTGCCGACCCTTCTGATTGGCTCCCCCACTCTCCGATCAGCATGTTCGTGCCCAGCATAACTGTGGCAGCTGGTTATATAGACTTGAGCTGCTTTGGTTCTTTGTAATATTATTTTTGTTGCATTTATCAGTATACTATTTGTATGCTATATTTCTCTTGTATTTTACTTTGTTGTGGTATTTGAATGTACCTTTCTTTCTCTTTCAATAAAAACATATTAAACAACAAAATAACTGTGGCAGCTGGTCAGCAAGTGGTTAATTGACCCATGCACTTCAATCCCTATGCAGATTACCTTAACAATTGGTGACTCAGTGCCCCTGCTGACTCGAGGACATCTCTTTACGATTTTATCATATGATCCAGTTCCATAGACTTCAATTGGGTATATTGCTAAATTCAGGTTTGGTGTGCTTCAGAATGAATGCGCTGGTTAAGGAAAGCCCAGTCACATTACCTGATAAAGTCATTTGATGAACTGTCTACCAGTTATGGAGTGTGTAACTATTCTGCCAATGAAAAAAATTAAAAAAATTAAAACTGGAATGTTCAAGATACATCTCTACTTTCTACATGGGTTAAAGCGCTTTAAAAAAAATAATATGTGCACCATTTCTGAGTGTCGAGAGGTATTCCAGACACACCATCTGCACTGGTAAGACATTTACAAATGTTCAGTGCATACTGTCATCACCACCAAAGTCCTTATGCTGCGTACACACGATCATTTTTCGGCATGTAAAAAACAACGTTTTTCAGCCTCTAGAAAAAACAAAGTTTTTTCCAACTTCATTATTAAAACGACGTTGCCCACACACGATCGTTAAAAAAAAATGCTCTAGCAAAGCGCGGTGACGTACAACAAGTACAACGGCACTATAAAGGGGCAGTTCCATGCGGATGACGCCACCCTTGGGGCTGCTTTTGCTGATTTTGTGTTTGTAAAAGATGATTTGTGCTTTTCTGTCTGTTACAGCTTGATGATTGTGCTTACTCCATTACGAACGGTAGTTTTACCAGAACGAGCGCTCCCTTCCCATAACTTGCTTCTAAGCATGCACAGGTTTTTAACGTCGTTTTAGCCCACACACGATCATTTTTTACAACCCGAAAAACAACATAGTTGAAAACGTTGTTAAAAAATGCAGCATGTTCGAAAATAATTTTTTGTCGTTTTTCAGTACCCGAAAAATTATGTGAAGCCCACACACGATCATTTTAAATGACATTTTTTTTAAACGTTGTTTTTTACATGCCGAAAAATGATCGTGTGTACGCGGCATTATTCATGTGTCATTATAACAATACTGTATGTATTTTTTTTTCAATAAGCTTAATAGCCTTTTTAGTAACTTAAATAGCAAACACTTGAGATTAAAGCATGATGTGTAGAAACAAGCTATGAATTATTTTCTTTAGAAAGTAGAGGAAAATTAATGAGTAGAAGAAGAAATTAATGTAGCTATGCTCAACCATCTAGGATAACTGAAGTCAACCTTTTTACCTGTTTTCAAATAATAGCTTTTGAGCAGGGACAGGGGTAGAGTGTTGGGGTTGTCCTCAAGTCCTTCATGTTCCCTCCTCGTTGAACATCAAGCAAGGGTCACTTGAGAGGCCTATTCCGGGGTGGGTTCTTCTGGGCTATGCTAACCATTTTAGATAGGGTCAATGGCTTTCTAACTTAACTCTAAAAAACTCTTTTGATGCTATATACATCACTATGGTCACTAATGCATTTAGAAGGAACATGCAAAGCCCTTGCCCTCTCCATCTGTCCAGAGTATTACCACTACCTCACTCCCAGTAACAGTATGGGGGCCCCACCATGCACCTAGTGCAGACTCCCAGCAAAGCCCGCCAGAAAAAAAACCTGCAAACAAAATTAACCATACCCTTCCCAACGGGGGCAGCGTTAAAGCGGGAGTTCACCCATAAAACTATTTTTTCAAAGAATCCCCTTAGATGGATGCTCATTATGTCTAGGGGAATCGGCTAGTTGATTTAAAATATGAGCTGTACTTAGCGTTTTCGAGATGCATCTTCTCCGTCGCTTCCGTGTATAGGTCTTCGGGAGCGGGCGTTCCTTCTTGATTGACAGTCTTCCGAGAGGCTTCCGACGGTCGCATCCATCGCGTCACTAGTAGCCGAAAGAAGCCGAACGTCGGTGCGGCTCTATACTGCGCCTGCGCACCGACGTCCGGCTTCTTTCGGAAAATCGTGACGCGATGGATGCGACCGTCGGAAGCCTCTCAGAAGACTGTCAATCAAAATAGGAACGCCCAGTCCCGCAGCCCATACCCGGAAGCGGCGGAGAAGATGCATCTTGTAAACGGTAAGTACAGCTCATATTTTAAAACAACTAGCCGATTCCCCTAGACAAAATGAGCATGAAGCTAAGGGAAAAAAATGTTATGTACCGGTGAACCCCCGCTTTAAGGTCTACCTGCATACACGTTTTTACCTCTCTTTACCTCAGATATACACCACATCACTCTAGTAGATGTTTGGGAATGTAACAAACTTAGTTTATAAATATGTAATGTTTCTAGCTAACTTCAGAATGGGTTGGAAAATAGTGTAAGCTATCAACAGCTACAATCTGCATGTCAAGACTTCAGTGTAAAATAATTGCAATGGAAAAGTCAACCATTTTATTTTAACCAATTCAGTTTTGTTTATTTTTAGCCTGTTTACTAGGATTTAAATATTATTCTGAGGGAATTAATTGAGACATATTTAAAGTATGGCATTAATTACAACACAAATGGAGAGTTTACATTCGATAATTGTAAAATTAAAGGTATACGATCTGTTTAGATGTAAAATAAAATGCAGCTCTGATTTGTTTGGGAGATGCAAGATATATCTGACACCTGTCCAATTATCTCAACATGTCCAGACTGAGTTGAAATTTAGCTTGATTAAAAGCCCCAGAGATGTCTGTTGAAAGTGTAATCTGAAAGGCACAAATTAAAAGACTAGCTTAAAAGTGCAATCAAAAATGATTATTACTTAAGAATTCAAAGGAATGTATTACTTAGACATGCTATAGCACTAAAATCTCTACAATAACATATTCTCCATCATATTCGTAAAACATGAATATTTTCTATTATTTTTTTACAGTATAAAGCTTAACTCAGCTATTCAATAATTTCTCAATTACATGACATACAGAAATTGGAAAGCTAAAACTTCACATATACATCAGGAACAATGTATTAACAAAATGCATTGACCCAAATAGCAAGGATTGTAAGTCTGTTAACTTGCTGCACATTTTCACTGGGAAGTTCTAGTTGACACTTTTCAAATTTGTAGCAAATGTGCATAGCAATTCTCTAGCCACTTGCTGACCGCTGCACGAACATTTACGTCGGCCGAATGGCACAGGCAGGCAAATGGGTGTACATGTACGTCCCTTTAAATTTGCCGCCATGTGGGCACACACATGCCCCTGCTGCAAGCACCGTGACCGTGCACGCGAACTCAATGTCAGCCGGTGTCGCCCCCTAGTGGTTAACTCCTTCCATGCCAGTGTCATTTACGCAGTAATCAATGTATTTTTTTAGCACCGATCGCTGTATAAATGACAATGGTCCCAAAATAGCATCAAAAGTGTCCGATGTCGCAGTCATGATAAAAATTTGCTGATCGCCGCCATTACTAGTAAAAAAAATATCAATAAAAATGCCATAAAACTATCCTCTTTTATTATTGTGATTTTTTTTTTTACCAAAAATATGTAGAAAAATATGTATCAGCCTAAACTGAGCATTTTTTTTATATATATTTTTTTTTGGGGGGATATTTATAATAGCAAAAAGTAAAAAATATTGCCTTATTTCTAAATTGTTGCTCCATTTTTGTTTATAGCACAAAAAATAAAAACCACAGAGGTGATCAAATACCACCAAAAGAAGGCTCTATTTATGGGGAAAAAAGAACGTCAATTTTGTTTGGGAGCCACATCGCACGACCGCGCAATTGTCAGTTCAATTGACGCAGTGCTGAATCACAAAAAGTGCTCTGCCCATTTGGCAGCCAAATCCTCCGGGGCTGAAGTGGCTGGCAAGAGAAAAGTTGCAGTGGTGAGTCTACATCAAGAGCTCTGCAAGTCTACAGCATGAAAATGCAGCCACAGGGACTTCTGTGGTTGAATGACTATTGTACAACATAACTGAACCAGAACTTGAAGCAGACTTGCAGAATGTTTACAAAGAAAGTTGATCTGGAGTCATGCAATGCAGACTTTTTGCAATTGTGCAACAAACTTGAAGCCGGGCAATTCTAGCAATAGTTTAACAAGTCATTTTCAAACTTACAGCACAATTGCTTGCTATCTGGGGAGGTAGCTGGTGTAGATCTAGTGGCAGAGAAAGGACCTCAGTGTGCATGAAACACACTTTCTTTCTCGTACATCACGGGACACAGAGCGGCATATTCATTACTATGTGGGTTATATGGAGTACCTTCAGGTGATGGACACTGGCAATCTCAAACAGGAAGTCCCCTCCCTATATAACCCCCTCCCATAGGAGGAGTACCTCAGTTTTTTCGCCAGTGTCTTAGGTGTTGGTCATGGAATAGCTTTGCCTCCACATCCTTGGGATCAAGGCAGGCTAACCGGATCTGTCCAAAGTGCCTCAGTGCCAAAGTGGACAGTACCCGGGCCCCCAAACCGAGGGGTTTTGCCTATAACGCTTCTCTTTTTAGAGAGCTGGACCCTGGGCCCAGGACTTAGAGGCTTTTTTGTTAAAGTGCCTAAGGTAACCTGTTTGCCAGGGTGCTGTATAGGTCCAGGACAGTGGGTTCCTTCCAGGACCCCAGGGCCTGAAGGTCTAGTACGCTACCCACGGAGATGGGTGAAGGTTGGACCGCTTGCTGTGCAAGGTCCTGCGGCATGGAGCAGGTAAGAAGGGGAGCCTGCGGGACTTGGTTCGACAGCAGGCCCTCCAGGGATCTATGGGGAAGTTAGCCTGTATATGCTCTAGCATTGGCAGTTGGGGCCACTATGTCTAGGAAAGACAGGATGGTCTGTGTATTTTACCCCCCAAATATTGGATTCCCTGGTCTGTTTGCAGGTAACCATCTGGCTGCGCGCTAGGTGGGCAAAGGAGAGGCTGTGGGCCTATACCTTTCCCAGAACTTAGGTCTTAACCTACCAAGAGTTCCTACCTGGCTGGGTGTCAGGCCGCAGGCAGCTGAAGATCTATGCCGCTCTGGGTCCGGTAAAGGGATGCCTCAAAACGCTCTCCTCTGGGCTGTAGCAGGGCTCCTGGTGTCTTCCAGCTTGGCCCCCCCGTGATAGCGGGCGCGCGCGCGTGCACGAGGATATAAGAAAATTTTGCGCCGTTATGGAGGGGGGGGGCGGGGACGTCAGGTTCATAGGACGAAGGGGCGTCCCTTCCTCTGTGATGTACAGCTCATTCAGTTCTGAGCTTGGAAGAGGACGACACAGAGCGGCAGCGCTGCGGCTGAGGAACAGTGACACCCGGTGGCGCAAGCGAGTATTGCAGTTCTGGAATTCAGAACTAGCTTAATTTTGTCTAGCCTAAAAATCCTTATGGCAGCAGGTGGATACTAGCAATTTTTTTGTGGGGGACAGTGTGCTTTGGAAAAAAAAAAAAAAAGGAGAAGAATATATATATATAATAATTGAAAAAAAAAATTTTTTTTTTGGAAAAAAAAAAAAAAAAAAAAGGAAAGGCACTGACTGGATTCCCCACCAGGTTTTTGGTCATCAGTAGTACTGCTGTTCCCTAAACCACATATATTATCTCCTGATTACAACAGTCAGTTGTTGTATACAGGGGTACCTCGGTATTGTACCATGGCACCCAAAGGCTCGGGATCAAGGGGTGCAAAAGGGGCCAAAAGACCAAAGGGTTCCCCCTCGGATTCTGAAGATACGAGTCAGGCTATGCCAGTACTCTCCCCACCTGTCAACCCAGTGGTGGGCGCCTTGGTTGAGCCATTAGGGGGGTCTGTTGCTGAGGCTGGCCCAGATCCACCCAACCCTGTGTTTATCACAGAGGAGATGCTAGCCGTCTCCCTAGAAGGGCTAGAGAAAAGATTGGCAGCTATGATCACCAAATCCATGCCAGGCAAGAACCGGACTAGATCCCCTTCGCCTAAGTGTGTATCCTCGGATGATGAGGTTCTTTCTCCGGAGGAGTTGGAATGTCAGGAGGATCAATTGGACCAGAACCTAGAGGGTTCAGAGATTGAGGAATCTACTGTGGAGGAACCATTTTCAGCCTCCCAAGCGGAGGGTTTATGGGTCCAGTCTTTGACAGACATGGTCCGCTCGGCCTTTAAGTTGCCCTTACCAGAGCCTCGGGTTCCGGCAGTTTCTTCTTTGGGCTCCTTAAAAGCGCCCTTGAGCAACGCAGTTTTTCCGGTCCATCCTCTGTTAGAGGAGTTAATCTTCCAGGATTGGGTACGGCCGGACAGAATTTTTCTGCCGCCTAAAAGATTTTCTATTATCTACCCTATGGAGGAGAAATTTGCCAAAAAATGGGCGCTCCCAGCCGTGGACGCAGCCATCTCCTGTGTAAATAAATCATTAACTTGCCCGGTGGAAAACATACAAATGTTTAAAGACCCGGTGGATAAACGTTTAGAATCACTTTTAAAAGCTTCCTTTGCTACGGCAGGAGCAGTGGTACAGCCAGCGGTGGCTGCTATCGGGGTCTGTCAGGCTTTAAAGGACCAGACTAAACGGATGCTTAAAGACATTCCTGCCCAACAGGCAGAGGAGCTATCTGATATTCCCAGAGCTTTGTGCTTTGCGGTGGATGCTATAAAGGACTCCATCCAACAGGCGTCTCGTTTATCACTATTTTTGGTGCATATGAGAAGGCTCTTATGGTTAAAGAACTGGGCGGCCGAACCCCCATGCAAGAAACTGCTGGCGGGGTTCCCCTTCCACGGAGGGCGACTCTTCGGAGAAGATCTGGATAAATACATTTAGACTATTTCAAGTGGCAAAAGTACCCTTCTACCAGTAAAAAAGAAGTTCCGGGGGCCTGCCTTTAAAAGGCAGCTTTCCCCTATGCCGAGTACGTCAAATTCCAGGCAGTATCGACGGCCTCCTGCGCGATCCAACTTTAACAATAAGTCGCAGGGACAGGCCCCTGGGGGCAAGAAGCCATGGTATCGCAAACCAACAAAGCCAGCCCCTAAGTCTGCTCTATGAAGGGGCGCCCCCACTCACTCGAGTGGGGGGAAGGCTTTGTCTCTTTGCAGAGGTTTGGGAAGCCAACATCCCCGACAAATGGGTCCAGTCATCTGTGGCCACAGGCTACAGATTAGAGTTTCAAAAGTTTCCTCCGCCTCATTTCCAGGAATCAAGGGTTCCGAACGATCCAGCAAAAAAGGCCTTGTTGCTAGCGGCATTGGATCGTCTGCTTCGCCAGGGCGTGATAGTAGAGGTACCAGCCCAAGAGAAAGGGCTAGGTTTCTACTCCAATCTGTTTGTCATACCAAAGCCCAACGGCGATGTCAGACCAATTTTGGACCTAAAGAGTCTAAACGTTTTCCTAAAGGTCCAGTCATTTCGGATGGAATCCGTTCGGTCAGCAGTCGCCGCGCTCCAGAAGGACGACTTTCTGGCGTCTATAGACATAAAGGATGCTTACCTTCATATACCGATCTTTCAGCCACATCAAAGATTTTTACGCTTCACGGTGGCTCAGCGTCACTTCCAATTTGTGGCGCTTCCTTTCGGGCTGGCTACGGCCCCCCGGGTATTCACGAAGGTCCTAGCTCCAATTCTAGCCAATCTAAGAATCCAAGGGGTCACGGTCCTAGCATACTTGGACGACCTCTTAATCATAGATCACTCGCCTCCTTGCTTGGAGCGAGCAGTAGCCCTCACGGTTCAGTACCTGGAGAGGCTCGGTTGGGTCCTAAACCGAGAAAAGTCAGCATTTCAACCCTCAAAACAGTTGGAATATCTCGGCATGAGGTTAGACACAGCTCAGCAAAAGGTATTTTTGCCCCTGGTAAAGGTCAAAGCTATCAAGGAATTGATTTGGTTGGTTCTAAGCAAAAGAGAACCAACTGTTCGCCTATGTATGCGTTTACTAGGCAAGCTAGTGGCCACGTTCGAGGCGGTACCTTACGCACAGAGCCATACTCGCGTCCTACAGGCAGCCATTCTGACAGCTTGGCGCAAGAAAGCCCAGGCCTTGGAGTTTCCTTTAACTCTATCATCAAGAGTCCGGCAAAGTCTGGGCTGGTGGTTAAACCCTCAGAATCTGCTAAAGGGAAAATCTTTCACCCCCATAGCCTGGAAGATAGTGACCACAGATGCCAGCCTGAAAGGCTGGGGAGCGGTCTTGGATGGTTGCACTCGCCAAGGTACTTGGGCAGAGGCGGACAAGCACCTGCCCATCAATATCCTGGAGCTCAGAGCGGCTCGGCTAGCCCTCCTGGCATGGACATCCAAATTGCAGGGGTCCCCGGTGAGGATACAATCAGACAATGCCACAGCTGTGGCATATATAAACCACCAAAGGGGAACCAAGAGTCAGGCAGCTCAGAGAGAAGTGAGCTTAATTTTTTTATGGGCAGAAGCTCATGTACCCTGCATATCGGCAATATTCATTCCCGGAGTGGACAACCTGCAGGCGGACTTCCTAAGTCGCCAAACTCTGTCGCCGGGGGAATGGTCTCTACATCCCCAGGTCTTTCAGACAATCTGCCAGAAGTGGGGTGTGCCAGACGTGGATGTCATGGCATCAAGGTTCAACAAGAAGCTAGACAGGTTCATGTCCCGGACAAGGGACCCGATGGCCTGCGGAACCGATGCGTTGGTGTGCCCTTGGCATCAGTTCAAACTTCTGTATGCCTTTCCCCCCGCTACAGTTACTACCCCGCCTGTTGCGCAGGATCAGAGTGGAGCACAAGCCAGTCATCCTGGTTGCTCCAGCGTGGCCCCGGAGGGCATGGTACTCATTACTCCTGAAGATGACTGTAGGAGATCCTTGGACTCTCCCTCTACGACCAGACCTACTCTCTCAAGGCCCGATACTCCACCCTGCATTACGACGTCTAAATTTGACGGCCTGGCGGCTGAATCCCTGATCCTTAGGGGTAGAGGTCTGTCTAGGCAGGTAATCTCTACCCTGATCAGGGCTAGAAAGCCGGTTTCCAGAGTAATCTATTACAGGGTTTGGAGGGCCTATCTAGGTTGGTGTGAGTCTATAAAATGGCTTTCCCGAAAGTATACCATTGATCGAGTTTTAAGTTTTCTCCAGCTAGGAGTGGATAAAGGCCTGGCATTAAGCACAATTAAGGGACAGATTTCAGCTCTGTCAGTGTGGTTTCAGAGGCCGCTGGCCACCCACTCGCTAGTTAAGACCTTCATTCAGGGGGTCTTACGTATTAATCCTCCGATCAAGTCGCCACTTTGTCCGTGGGACTTAAATCTTGTTCTGTCAATTCTGCAGAAGCAACCTTTTGAGCCATTGGCTGAGATTCCTTTGGTTTTACTGGAAGTTGGTATTTCTGGTCGCTATAGTTTCGGCCAGGAGAGTGTCAGAATTGGCTGCCTTATCTTGTAAGGAACCATATCTTATTCTGCATAAGGACAGGGTGGTTCTCCGTCCTCATCCTTCCTTCCTACCAAAGGTTATATCCAGTTTTCACCTGAACCAGGATTTGGTATTACCATCCTTCTTTCCTAAACCTACTTCCAAAAAGGAAGGGTTGCTGCATACCTTGGATATTGTCAGGGCCATAAAGGCCTATCTTAAAGCTACAGAGAAGATTCGGAGAACAGATGTATTGTTCATTTTACCGGATGGGCCCAAAAAGGGGCAGGCAGCTGCAAAATCCACCATCTCGAGATGGATTAAACAGTTAATTACTCAGGCCTACGGCTTGAAGAGGTTGCCTCCTCCTTTGTCAGTAAAGGCTCATTCTACCAGGGCCATGGGCGCCTCCTGGGCAGCACACCATCAGATCTCTATGGCTCAAGTATGCAAGGCGGCAACCTGGTCTTCAGTCCACACGTTTACAAAATTTTACCAGTTGGACGTAAGAAGGAATAAGGATACAGCCTTTGGGCAGGCAGTGCTGCAGGCTGCAATTTAAGACCCTCAGAACCGGGGGCACCCTTGAGTTGAATTTAAATTTAAATTTATTTTCTTGACTAAGTTGGATTTATTATTATTTTGAGTATACCTCTAATTTAAATCCTGTTGTCTTGGGAAGATGTCTCCCTCCCCTCATTAAAGCATTGCTTTGGGACATCCCACATAGTAATGAATATGCCGCTCTGTGTCCCGTGATGTACGAGAAAGAAAAAGGGATTTTTATAACAGCTTACCTGTAAAATCCTTTTCTTGGAGTACATCACGGGACACAGAGCTCCCACCCCTCTTATGGGGACCATTTTGGGAGGCATACTGCTTGCTACAAAACTGAGGTACTCCTCCTATGGGAGGGGGTTATATAGGGAGGGGACTTCCTGTTTGAGATTGCCAGTGTCCATCACCTGAAGGTACTCCATATAACCCACATAGTAATGAATATGCCGCTCTGTGTCCCGTGATGTACTCCAAGAAAAGGATTTTACAGGTAAGCTGTTATAAAAATCCCTTTTTTACTTTGTATTCTGAAGGAATTAAAGCTCCCAATAAGCGATACTACTTCAACTTCAAATAAAACTTCATATGATGAGCTACTTGAAATATCTCCACCATAGACAAACGTTTATCACCTTATCTGGTCAGATGGGGGGCAAGCTAGGGACTAGACATTCAGCACACAGGAGAAATGAAAATGAAAATAAAAATCCACCAAGCTGGAGCACATGCAGGAAAAAAAAGATATTACTGTGAAAAAAAAGTAATAAGGTTTCTAAATATATAGTCTACTAAACTAAATGCATTCTATGTAGAGTGGGAAAATCAGACAACACGTATTCACAGTACTCAAGGTCAGCTTAACCGCTTGCCGACCAGCCGCCGTCGTTATAATGTGACAAAACGACACGATCCCATGAGCCGTCGTAGCTGTACATCAGGTCCTTTAAGCTGCACAGCGGGGGTGCTGATGCTCATGGCCACTGGCCACGTGCGATCGCAGGCACGAGAGGCAGAACAGGGGCGTGTGTGTGTTTACACATCCCGGTTCTGTGAGATCGTGAGTTCCTACTAGCTGGGAACCACTATATGTCATCTCCTATAGTCAGTCCCCTCCCCCCACAGTTAGAACACACCCTAGGGAATACAGTTAACCCCTTGATTGCCCCTAGTGTTAACCCTTTCCTGTCAGTGACATTTATACAGTAATCAGTGCATTTTCATAGCACTGATTGCTGTATAATTGTAAATGGTCCAAAAATATGTCAAAAGTGTCCAATCTGTCCACCATAATGTCGCAGTCCCAATACAAATCGCAGATCATCACCATTACTAATAAAACAAATTATAATAATAAAAATGTCATAAATCTATCCCCTATTTTGTAGACTCTATGGGCCAGATTCTTAAAGACGGACTTACGACGGCGTATCTCCACATACGCCGTCGTAAGTCCGAATGCGAGCCGTCGTATCTATGCACCTGATTCTTAGAATCAGTTACGCATGAATTTGGCCAAGATACGAGCGGCGTAAATCTCCTACACCGTCGTATCTTGGGTGCATATTTACGCTGGCCGCAAGGGGCGCTTCCGTAGATTTACACATCAAATATGTAAATTAGGTAGATACGCCGATTCATAAAGTTACCCCTGCTATATGAGGCGCAGCCAATGGAAGTATGGACATCGGAACAAGCATATCTTTTTACGTCGTTTACGTAAGTTGTACGTGAATGGGGATGTGCGTAGGTTACGTTCATGTCACAGTCATTGAGCCGGCGTATCTTAGGGAGTAAATTCGACATGATACTGAGCATGTGCGCGCATGCGCCATACGATCGGCGCTTCATTTGCATGGGGTCACGGCTCATTTTAATAAAACACGCCCACCTCTTCCACATTTGAATTACGCGGGCTTACGCCGGCCGATTTACGCTACGCCACAGCAACTTACGGAGCAAGTGCTTTGTGAATACTGCACTTGCCTGTCTAAGTTGCGGAGGCGTAGCGTAAATAGGATACGCTACACCCGCACAAAGATACACTCTCCTACGTGAATCTGGCCCCTTAATTTTTGTGCAAACCAATCAATATACGCTTATTGCGATTTTTTATTACCAAAACATAATACGTATCAGCTTAAACTGAGGAAAAAATGCATGTTCACTGCCCATCTTGACTTTTGACTTGATCCTGTTTCTATATCTGCCTGACAATGTCTACAATGCACTGGTTATAACCTTAGGTCAGTTGTCAGCTGTACACCCTCTAAAAATGTCCACCATCCCTTAAATGGTGCTTTTTTAAAGATATGGTGGCATGCACTTAGACACCTTTGGCCTGTTTAAGGCTCATGCTTCCTCCTGTGTGCAGATAGCACTGAGAACCCAATATCCATTATGGCTGGTGACAAATCTAGAGCTCTATTACAAAAAATGTTGAGAAGTGAGGGAAAACCTGCAACAGGGATACAGACAGAAATAAAAGCTGATGGAGGATGTAGTCTTTCCTTAATGTACTAGGGAAAAAATTACTTGACATAACCTTTAAATCTATAATACACTTTGACATTTACATGATGCTGGCCACATTCACAAAACAATGCTATAGATTACTGTAAAGTATGTTGTCTTTTGACTGTTGGAAAAAATAGGATATTTTTCCAAACACAAAAGCATTAAAGTCTGCTTTCAGTGTTTGCAGTTAAATAAAAGGAATTTATACATAGAGCAATATGATCTACTTCAATTGACTTATAAGCTAAAGTTATTTGTGAATGAAATACACTTGTATATTTAATACATTGTATATTGAATAACTGTTAGCACTTTGCTGCAGAACAACAGTGATACCGATTTCCTCTTTTCTGTGCTCCTAAGGTAATACATGTAATTCATGCTTGCTACAGCTGCTTAGGAAAGCAGCAGTGTTTAGAAGAAGCACATTTAGGAATCTATTTTCCCTCTGCATAAATATTCCTTCACTGCTTCAGTGACTTCATGTGGTTTTGGTAAGAGAGGATTTTTTTCCTGTGATATCATAATCTGATCATTTCTTTGTAGATTCAATGTGCTAAGCAAAAATAAAGCTTGTAAGCCAGCCCTGAAAGGCATTATTGACTGAAATAAACCACTTTATATATTTAGACTCACCAAAATGTATACTGTATGTGAACAACAAACGTTGACTTACCAGAAAAGTGAATTTATAGTCTTAGCATTTTCTAAGACATACCTAACTTTTATAGGGCCTCGTCATATACAAAAATGTAAGCAGATATTTGTTGAAATATACAAAATCGTGTAAGACTTTGGTGCCCTGTGGTAAGGGTCAAACACACAAATGCCAAAAGGGCAGTTTCATGTCTGTTCATGCCACAGACTGGAAAATACCAGCTCAATGTCAGCTTAAAATAAATGCACTTATCTGGATGGATAATTATGTATGGAAATTTAGCAACTCAAACTAGTTTTCTTTTGTACGGCACTAAAACAACCATAAACAAGAAGAACTGGTTGTTTTGACAGCCCTCTTTGACTCCTTTGGTTTTTGTTTTAGTGTGACTACTAAGAATATCTATTGAAGCATAGTTTGTTGCTGGATTAGAACTAAAGCTTGGTAAACACAGATAGTTTTTTTTTTCTTTTTTTTTTTTTCGATTAATCTCTTTTTTTATTTTAAAACAAAATGATACAATACAATACATAATACATAATACAAAAGGGATAGTACAGCCCGACCATCGCCATCCTACTTATTATTATACGTCCCCTATTAGGCATATATCTCTTTCGTTCATATCTTTCCCCCCCCCCCCCGGATTCCCGGGAGGGGCATCCAGGAAAAACAAGAACAACAAAAAAACACAAACAGAGAAGGATAAAGGAATAAAAAAAAAAAAAAAAAAATTTAAAATGAAAAAAGAAAAAAAATAAGGAAAAAAGGGGAAAAGAGGAATCTCAAGAATCAAGATTTTCCTATCCACCGACCCCTCTTTGCAGTCCTATATTTTCTCATATAGCCATACCCTTATCCCTCTAGGATTCCCGGTCTTCCCGATCTTCTATATCGTTCGCCCATAGGCCTCTCTTCTGGCGTCCGTATAGGACTTCCAGGATGACCTTTTTCCTTTTGGTGTAGTGCTGTCAGGACTAACTCTTCTAATTTACTTATTTCTTTAACTCTACCTATCCACATCTCCACTGTTGGTGGGCTTGATGACTTCCACTTCTTCGCTATACATGCCTTTGCAGCGTCTAATAGGTGGCGTATGATTGATTCCCTGTAATCTCTTTCTGCTATATAATTTAAGTGTAGAAGGTAAAATTCTGGATCTTCCGGGATCTCATGTTTTGAGCAGAGCTGAAGAGCTCTTTTAATCTCTAACCAAAAACTCCTCAACATAGGGCAATCCCAGAATATATGTAGCATCGTTCCTTTGGTTTCCTCCAACATTTATTGGTTACCTCTGGGAAAATTTTATTTAGTCTTTCTGGTGTCCTATACCATCTCGTAAAGATCTTGTAATTCGTCTCTTGTATTCTCACGCAGATTGATGTCTCGTGTGCTCGCCTATATATACATTGACGCTGTTCTGGACTAAATGTCTTTTCTAGTTCTCTTTCCCATTCCTGAACGCACTTCGGAGGATAGGCTCCTGATTGCCCTAGTAGCTCATAGCTTATTGAGAGAGTATGTGATAACGTTCCTTTTTCGTTCCTTTTTCGTTACACATTTTCTCAAACCTCATGAGGGGTCTTTCGAAGCTCTCGGGATTCGGCAAGGTATTCAGGAAATGGACCATCTGAAGTGCGCTCCAGAATTTTAGACGAAATACTTTTCCTGTTTCCATCAGTTCCTCTATTGTTACCCATCTCCCGATTTGGATGTACCTCGCTACTTGTGTGCACTCTCTGGTCCTTAAATGCCGAAATGCTCCGTCTTCATATCCCGATGGGAAGAGGGGGTTACCTATCACTGGGTATAATGGAGAGGTCCTAGGCTCAATTCCTATCATAGGTAATACTGTTGCGCAAATCCTCACTGTATTGCCCACTATCGGATTTTTGTTTATTTCTTTCGGCGACGAGGCAAACCACCATGGTGCTCTTTCAAGGGGTATTGTATATTGTGCCTGTTCAATTTGTACCCATAGTTTCGTGTCCGAATGTCTGTTCCAATCAATTAGCCTATTCAGATGTGTTGCATAGTAGTATTTCCGTATATCTGGGACTCCAAGTCCTCCCTGCTGCTTAGTATTCATTAATTGTTTCCTTTGTATCCTGGGATTTTTATGTGCCCATATAAACTCAAAAATCACTCTCTGACATTGTTTGAGATACTTTACTGGTATATGTATTGGAAGTGTTTGTAATAAGTAAAGAATTTTCGGGAGTATGTTCATCTTGATAATATTACATCGACCTATCCAGCTATGAAAGCCCTGATTCCATTTATCCAATAAGATCTTCATTTTTTGCAATAAAGGTGGAAAGTTCAACTCAAAGATCCTATCCACCTTTCCTGCTAGTTGTATACCTAAATAGGTCAGTGCTCTATCTGTCCATTTAAGCTTACATTTTTGTTTTAGATATGTTATTATTGTGTTTGGGGCATTTACTCCCATCGCTTCTGATTTATTAAGATTAATACGTAAGTTCGATAGAGCTCCGTATCTCTCAAATTCCTTCATTAGTTCCGGGATTGAGGTCAGTGGATTTGCGAGGGTAAACAACATATCATCTGCGTAGGCTGTAATTTTGCAATGGTTCTTCCCTATTTGTATACCTGAGATATTCGAGTTTAAACGTATCGTACACAGAAAAGGCTCTAATGACAGGGCGAAGAGGAGTGGGGACAGGGGGCATCCCTGTCTCGTCCCGTTTGAAATCCGGAGAGGCTCCGAGAGTATTCCATTAGCTCGTACCTGAGCCGTTAGACCTGAGTACATGGAGGATATCCACTTTATTATTTTATTCCCAAAGCCTCCGTGTTTTAGGACTGCCCACATGAAACTCCAGTTCACCCTATCAAAGGCCTTCTCTGCGTCTGTGTTCAAAAATATACATTGCGTCTGTGTTGTGTTCGCTATCTGCACCAGGTTAATAGCCTTAATTGTGTTATCGCGTGCTTCCCTAGTAGGGACAAATCCCACCTGGTCCAGATGTACTAAATCTGGAATATATTGTTGTATCCTATTTGCCAAGATCTTAGCCAGGATCTTCACGTCCAAATTTAATAGCGAGATTGGTCGATAATTCCCACAAATAGCTAGATCTTTCCCCTCTTTTGGTATCACCGATATATACGCTAGCAAAGTATCTTTGGCTAAACTAGCCGACGTCCCTAGGGCATTAAATAGTTTAACCATATATTCTGATATTGAGGGAAATAAGGTTTTGTAGTATTGACCTGTGAAACCGTCAGGTCCGGGAGCTTTTCCCGTTTTCATTGTGCTTACTGCTATTTTAACTTCTTCCAGGGTTATGGCTTCCTCTAGTTTCTGTCTGTCTAATTCTGATAATCTTGGTATTTCTGCTTCTGTTAGATACTTGTCAATTTGCTCGCTAGTCAGGGGCTTGCTTTGTATGTTATAGAGAGAATGATAATATTCTTGGAACTCCTTCGCTATATCTTTTGGTTTTGTAACCTTCGATTTCTTAGGTGGATTAATATGTGGAATATAATTACTCATTTTCTGTTCACGTAAAAGTCTAGCCAATCTTTTCCCGCATTTATCTCCTGACTCATATTCAAACTTTTTGCATCTCTGCATTGCCGCAGTTACTTTGTAGTATAGAAGATCGGTAATTTCAGTTCTTTTATTTACCAACTCATTCTCTACATTTCTTGACCATGTTTGTTTATGTTTGCCCTCCAAGATAGCTAACTCTTTCAGTAGCCTGTTCAACTTTTCAGTACGTTTCCTCTTGATCCTAGATCCGTGTTTAATTAACACACCTCTAATTATTACCTTATGTGCTTCCCAGATAATTCCGGGGTCGCACTCTGGAGTGTCATTGATTTTAAAATAAAACTTCAGCTCTTCAATTACGTCTTCTAAGACCTTGTTATCTTGCAACAAACTTTCATTTAATCTCCACTGATTTGTTCTGGTCTGTCTTAAATCTTTTAACTTGTATACCAGAAAGATCGGAGCATGATCCGACCAGGTAATAGATCCTATTTTGGTTGATTGTACAAAGTGTAATTGGGCATGTGGAATAAGGAAAAGGTCTATACGAGAGTATGTTTTATGTGGGGCAGAATAATACGTATAGTCTTTTTCTTTGTTATGCATCAACCTCCATATGTCAATCAGTTGATTTTTATACAAAGTTTGCGTAGTCCGATTTCTCACGCCAGGAGATATAGATGATTTTCCCGATGAGGTGTCCTCTTTGGGGTCTAACGGGATATTCAGATCCCCTCCCATAATTAGGTGTCCTTCTGTAAATTCTAATAAGCGTTTAATTGTTTTGTCCAAGAAAACTTCTTGGTGCTCGTTTGGGACATACACAGTAGCAAGTGTTACCCCTGCTCCTCCTATTTTGCCCTTCACAAAAAGGTATCTCCCTTTCGGATCACTCATTGAGTCTACATATGTCCACTGAGTTCTCTCTGCTATTAGGATAGACACCCCCCTTGACTTTGCCTCTTGATTTGTCGCGTGATATGCTATTGGGTATATCCTATTCTTTAAAATCGGAGTTTTGTCCTCTCTAAAATGTGTTTCCTGTATGTACGCAACGTCAATTTTTAATCTTTGTAGATCATCTAGAAGGACCCTCCTTTTTTCGGGTATATTCAACCCCTTCGCGTTTATCGATATTATATTTAATTTCTCCATCTTATCTTACTATATCTTACTATATCCTTATTCCCGTATTTAATGGATATGTAGGCATAGAGGATTTAGACCGTTATCAGGGGGGGAGGGTAGGAAAAAAAGCAAAAATAAAGATGAATATAAAACCCCTTATGTGGAGAAAAAAAAAGAAAAAAAAGAGAGAAAAAAAAGGGGAGAAACGAAAAAAAAAAACAGAAAGAAAAAAAAAAGGAAAAGGAGATACTCTCCTTTGCTAATATTAGCTATCCTGCTAATAAGAGTAGAAACACTCACCGTTTAAACGGTATTTGAGCGTCGACCTATGTTTGGGGGGGTGTACCCAAGATGGCCTCCTACTGTGCTCCCATATCCCCTTCTCTCTCAAGATTAAGTACACAAATAGAAAAAAATACAAAAAAAGACAGTGGGAGTACCAAGATCCCACTTCTAGAGTTGTAAGAAAAAAGGATATGTATTGAACAATAATAAGAGAGAGAGCCTGCAGCTCCGGGTCTCCCCACGACTCTCAGCTTCTTTCCAGTACCACAAGCTAAGGCCACTAACAAATAGAAAAAAAAAGAGAGAAAGGACCAATACCTATCTAACGTGTACAACTGCCTTATCTAGTACCAAATATACATAACCTATAACTTATATAACACTTATAGCCTTTGGCCCTGGCCATTTTCTCTTTTCCTCCCTCCTTCCCCTCAGATATAACCCCCCCACCCCTCCCCTCCCCCCCCAAGGTGGCTATCACTCCCTGTTGTACCCACTCTTACCCCCTTTACCCCCCACCCCCGTCCTCTTGTGTTAAACCCCTTCCACCCGCTAGCCGGATCTAGATGGGAGTACAAAATGAGGGCATTATATAACATGATGTAGTTCAAAGATTATAACCCCCCCCCTCCCTACCCAAAAAAAAAAAAAAAAGAAAAAAAAATTAAAAAGAAAAAAAAAAGGAGGGGTCAGTTATCCACTTCTCTATTTACCTATGAACTTTATGGAGATCAATAAAAAAAAGTCCAAAAAGTCAGATAAAGGAAAAAAAAAGAAAATTTAAGTCTCACGACTTTTATTCTGGCCTGGGCACTGTCTTCCATCTGGAGCCACTATTTGTCTCTTGGATGGTCTCCCAACTTGCCATCGTCCCCTGTTTGTGTATTTTGAGATGTCCTCCTTTGTCCTGTCTTCATTTGAAACCTTCCCCTGTTGCTCATATATGTTATCGGTAAGAGCCAGTTTGGAATCTGAATTGGTGTTGTTTCGAGGAACATAAATAACTCTGGAAGCTCTGCTGGGTTTCTAAGCATAAATGACTCTGCAGACTTGCGGAATGTGACCGCAAGTGGGTACCCCCACCTGTATGTGGCCCCTTTTTCTCTAGCGAGATCCAATAGTGGCCGCAGGCACGCTCTGCGCTGAAGAGTAGCCCGGGACAGGTCTGGTAACATTTTTATGTATGCACCCTCGAATATTATGTCCTTTGTGTCCCATGCTGTCCTAAGAATCACTTCTTTCTGCTGATACCGGTACAATCGGCAGATTATGTCTCTTGGCCTATCAGGGTTAGTCGACTTGGGGCCTGGGGCTCTATGCACCCTCTCTATCTCGATTTCTGTCTGTGGTGATTTTAATAGTGTTCCAAAGACCTCCTTAATTTTAGCGTCCAAGTCCTCAGCGTCTGTTGCCTCCGGGACGCCCCTAAGGCGCACATTTTTCCTACGACTTCTGTCTTCTAATACTTCCATCTGCAGTTGTAGGTCAATTAATGATTCAGTTGCTATGTCCGC
Source organism: Rana temporaria (assembly GCF_905171775.1). NCBI lineage: Eukaryota > Metazoa > Chordata > Amphibia > Anura > Ranidae > Rana > Rana temporaria. The sequence continues at coordinate 222,982,429 of NC_053489.1, forward strand.
TCTGTTCTGCTTTATCTCCTCCAAGGCTCTTTCAGTGGCCCCCACTCTCTGCTCAATCGCCACTATAGATCCCTCTCTTAACATCACCTTTTCTGACAGGGTATTTAGATCTTGTCTTACTGCCTGTAGCTCCTGGCGTTGGGTCTCCTCTACTCGGAGTATCATTACCTCGATCTCCTCCCTGGTGGGTAGCCGCTCAATATCCTAGCGTGTGGGGAGGGCAGCTAGCATCGCTTTAATCTCTGCCATTTCCATGTCTATCTCCGCCGACTTCGTTCCACCCGCCGGGACCCTCACTGCAGTAGGCGTCTGTCTCTGGGTATTTCCCGCTCCAGAAGATCTCTGTTGCGTTACTAACCTCTCCCCCTCAGTGTACCTTTCACTGTCCCGACCTCGGGCACCTTTGTTAATTACACCGCACGCGGCTATAGACACCGGTGATGCCGAGGTAAGATACCTCTGAATATCTCCTTGTTTACTCTTTACTGCCGCTTTCTTTGTGTCTGCCCGCGTTGTGTATTTGCGGTCATTACTCATACCACTCCATGAAACTTACAGCTTCTGCCAATTACTGCCAGGCCCTCCCGTTAAATACCCACTTAGCACCTCCTCTCCTCCTTTAGTATTATCAGCTCCAAAGAGGGAGAGAAAAAATAAAAAAGGGAGAGCACCCCAAAAAAAAGGGAAAAAAAAATCTGTTTTCCACTTTTAAATTGTCAGTAGATGCATCAGATTTAACCAATATAACAGGTGCAGCATATGGGGTCTATATGTTTAACCCCCTTATATAAGTGAGCCTGTAGCTGGGTAACAGAGTGAACTAACACACGGGTCAGCCTCTCATAAGAGGGGGGGAGGGGGGTGGGGTCTATCTCAGCCTGTCCCCCAATGCTGCTGGGTTTTTCACTGAGGTAGTAGAGCCAGAGGTAGAGCCAGTCCTATCATCTGCTCATCTCGCTATTTCCCGGGGTGTAGCTCCATCTCCAGTTCTGCAATGTGGAGGTGGTGGGGTGCGGATGAATACAGTAGTAGAAATGATTAGTCTTTGGGGATTAGTCTTTATAACTTCTTTAATGTTCTTCCCCAGCAACCCTACCCCCCCTTCCACATCTGAATACTGTCTCCCACACTCACGTGAGGCTGCGGGGTCCCGTGCTCCTCGCTCTGATCACCATGCACAGTGCTTCCTCGGGTCGGATCTGGTCCCGTCCTTCCGTCCACCAACCCAGCGTTGCCCCAGTAGCTCCAGTGAGGGTCCTCAGCTACATCTGACCACCGGCGTACGCTCACCAGGCACTCGCTCACCTCCGATCCACAGGATCCCAGATCACCCCGCACCAGGCACTAGCAGCAGGCGGGGGTCGAGCGGCACACACCGGTACAGTGACACTCAGGTACGGCTCACGGCACTGCTCCCCGGGGGTCTCATCAAATTGTTATCATATGCGATCGGGAGCACTTAGACGGTCACGCCGTCACCTTTACTCCTTCCAGCGCCCAGCCGCGTCCTCCCGTCCTCGTGGAGATAGCTTCAACGCTCTGCTGGTTACAGCTGCATACATTAATCCATCCACGGCAGTTACACAGTCACCGAATTAATCGCCGTTATGGCATGGAGAGAGCCCGGAGCTTCAGGTTTCTGTGTCTCTCACACTGCCATTCCTAGGCCACGCCCCCCACAGCTTAGCAGCTGTAGAGCCTTCTCTGACAAACTGATCGTGAGTTTTTTTTTTCAATCAGCCTGCGGACTGAGCAAAAAAAAATTAAATTAATGCCAAAACACGGTGACGTAAAACACTACGACGTGCTGAGAAAAATGAAGCTTCATTGCTTCAGAGCATGCGTCGACTTGATTCTGAGCATGCATGGATTCTTCTCCGATGGAGTTCCACACAGACGATTGGATTTTTCTGTCAGTTTTTTATCCATAGGAGAAATTTAAAACATGTTCTATTTTTTTCACCGATGGAGAAAAGGCCGATGGGGCCCACACACGATTGGTTTGTCTGATGAAAACAGTCCATCGGTCTGTTTTTATCAGACAAACCGATCGTGTGTACACGGCTTTAGCATTGGACCAGTTTCTACTTTTATTCTGTATCCTAATAAACAGGTTTAAAGGGTGAATATGATAAGGTGTAATGGGAAAAAACAGAAAAATGGCTTTCCGATACCTATCAGATATGTTTTTTATGTAACGCACACTGTTCTTCGAGTTTTGAGTCAATAAGAGTTTCATTGTAGATAGTCAGCACTTGGCAGGAGAAACAGTATTGCCGGCTATAAAACTGAAGCAAAATATGCAGGACAAACAACTAAAGACAATTCAAAGCAAGATCCGATCAGGTAAACGTAGGGCCAAGTTTCTATATCATCACGTTGTCCAGCCTGCCAGAGTGTACTTTAGCGAACAAAGGAGAATGGGGGTATGGTGTAGAAGTTAGAAGAAGTCAGTAAAAATTAAGGAGAGTAGAGAAAGAGAGGTAGAGAGGAGGAAGAGAAAGGAGAGGACAACCACCCGCCCCAGAACCCCACCGCAGCCTGGGGATCCCAACAATGCGGCGCTACCCCAAAACGGGGTGTTCATCATGCGATCGGAGCCTCCAGCACATTCCATAGTTCCCATACCCGGTTGTGAGTATCGAGAGTGTTATTCAGGGAGGCTGTCATATACTCCATCCTCTTGATGTCCCTGATTCTAGAGTGAAGTTCAAACAGAGAGGGGGGTTCCTTCTTTTTACATTTCAAGGCTACCAAACACTGTGCGGCCGTAAGGACCCGTGCCAAGAGTTTTTTTTAGAAAATTTTGAAAAAGAGGGAGGTGGGAGGCCCAGGAGGAAAAGTTTAGGGAAAAACGGTACCCAGAAACCAAAGATGGAGTGGAGTAGGGAGTGCACTGTCGGCCAATAGGGAACAATCAAAGAGCAAGTCCAATAGGTATGATATAGCGTTCCCACCTCATCACATTAGCGCCAGCAGCAGCGATCAGCTGAAAGAGTGGAGTGGAGCAGATCTGGAGTTTGGTACCAATGGAACAACATTTTGTATTGATTCTCTTTATAGAGCATACAGATGGAGCTCTTAGAGGCCTGCGACCATATAAGCTTCCATGCCTTCAGAGGTATATCCTCACCCAAGGCCTGCTCCCACTTTCGCATGTAGACATGCCGGGGCCCGGTTGGCATGTCCATAATTAGAAGCTGGTAGGTGCGCGAGATCATACCTTTAGGGGACAAGCCTTCTAAACAGATTTTCTCAAACTCATTAGAGGGAAGAATTGGAGGTTCGTTACTAGAGATTGTGCAAAGAGGTGTATTTTTAAGCTTATTTTGAGAAAATCTGCTAGTTTAAATTGAGTTAACATCAGTAAGTGTTTAAAATACAATGCAAGGAAACTGACATATATGAACATCAACACATTATATGCAATAGTATACCAATATTTGAAGTGCATTAATGCTGAGAAAAATTAATCAATGGTGCAAAATATCATCATACAGATAAAGTGTAAGTAGAAAATACATAAAGTGCATAAGTGCTGTTAATAACCACAGATTTGTTTGTTGAAAAGCAAAGTCCACCAAAATCTGCTTAAAATGTCAACCCAATAAACCAGAATGGTATGAGATTGGAGACTGAAGATCAAAGTCTATGTCAGGAAAGAATGGTGAAGAGTGTATGACAGATGCCAGATTACCCGGGATAGTCCATCCTCCACCCAGGGGAAGGAGTAGGTACCTTTACCGAGGCTGTGGACCTACGTGCCAGCGGCAGCAAGTCAACCAAGCTTAGGATGGGAACCAGAACTCTAATACAGATTACAATTACCGAAATCTTAGCAGTGTACACAAAAACCGGGTCCAACGTATAAACATAAATTAGGGTCATAAAAAGAAAAAACACCTCCATGTGGTGTAGATCAAAAATGGATGGATTTTTTTCTAAAAGAAGTACTGACACCATCAAGAAGCATACAATTAAATATTGTGATCACAAGTTCAAACACATGGAGGTGGCTAACAGAAAGCCGTGTTTCATCCTATAGGACCCCAGTTGAATTCCTGTAAGACATTGCTCCATCAGTATACACATGCTGATGTTCATACATTATAACTTATGGTACACTTACTGATGATAATTAGTGTTGCACTTTTTACTTAATTTACATTTTGTCACATTGTAGTGCCAGCTGTCGTACATTTATAATATATTGTAATAAGTGCGGTAATTCCTATTTTTTCTGTTCACATTGCTGTAGAAAGTCTTATATACTGTATAAACAGAAAAGTCAGTGTTACTACCCATACACCACATAGATAGCAGAGTAGAGTAATGAGGAAAAAATTATCTCCGGTTGTTGCTCTTTAAAAAATCTTTGTTTTTTATTGCCAAGCCACAGTGAACAAATACAAATGAAAACAGTTGACACGTTTCAGCCTATAAGGCCTTAATCATAACTACCAAAGTCTTATATGGTCTAAAATATTTCAAGGGTAATAAAAAAGCTGTAATCTACACCAATACTATGGTTCCTAGACCTAACAACTCTGTGATATAATGTACTGAGTATACAGACATCTATAAGAGTATAAAAGGGTACAATTGGATAATGAATGCTAAAATAGTCCATATTTATTTACTTTTTGATTGTTAGGGCTCATACTAATGGGCGTGTTTGCCCACACAGGGAAGTACAGGTGTTCCGTGCATTCTTGTGTAGACAGTCCCATTCATTTCTATTGAGACACAGTGGCTGCATGGACACAGCTGCTGCTCCCAATTTGAGAGCCATGCAAGTTTGGGCACACATCCACAAATGCAAACAGTGTGCATTTAGGGCCATGCACCTGCACTTGCACTACTGTCAGTTTGGGGCCATCTGCTGTGCCCCTGCAGCTGCTGCATCTTAATTTAAATTAACCACTTCCCGACGGCCGTACGACTTTGTACGGCCGCAGGGTGGCTCTACATTTCTGGGAGGCCGTGTTTTTACGGCCTGCGCGCGCAGCCCGCGGCGCGGGCGCGCACGCATCCGGCGGAGGCGCGCGCGCGCTCGCCGCATTGCTGAGATGCCGATGCGAGTGCCTGGCGGCCGCGATGTCCGCCAGGGACTCGCGATCGGCGGCTACAGGGATAAGACGTGGAGCTCTGTGTGTAAACACAGAGCTCCACGTCCTGTCAGGGGAGAGAGGAGACAGATCTGTGTCCCTTGTACATAGGGACACAGCATCGGTCACCTCCCCCAGTCACCCCCCTTCCCCCACAGTTAGTAACACAATTCAGGGTACACATTAACCCCTTCCTCACCCCCTAGTGTTAACCCCTTCAATGCCAGTCACATTTATACAGTAATTAGTGCATATTTATTGCACTGATCGCTGTATAAATGTGAATGGCGCCAAAAATGTGTCAAAAGTGTCCGATGTCTCCGCCATAATGTCGCAGTCACGAAAAAAAATGCTGATCGCCGCCATTAGTAGTAAAAAGAAAATAATAAAAAATAATAATTCTGTCCCCTATTTTGTAAGCGCAATAACTTTTGCGCAAACCAGACGCTTCTTGTGATTTTTAACAAAAATATGTAGAATAATACGTATCGCCTAGACTGAGAAATTTTTTTTTTTTTTTTTTAAATTGGGCAATTTATTATAGTAACAAGTAAAAAATATTGTTTTTTTTTCAAAATTGTCGCTCTATTTTTGTTTATAGCGCAAAAAATAAAAACCGCAGAGGTGATCAAATACCACCAAAATAAAGCTCTATTTGTGGGGAAAAAAGGACGTCAATTTTGTTTGGGAGCCACGTCGCATGACCGCGCAATTGTCAGTTAAAGCGACGCAGTGCCAGAAGCTGAAATTTCACCTGGTCAGGAGCGGGGTATATGTGCCCAGTAAGGAAGTGGTTAATGAGACTATGTGCACAATATGCATGGGACACCTGTGCATACCTGTCGCACAGGCATATGCTATAGTACATTCATGTGAATAAGGCCTTATACTCTTCAATCATAAATAAGACATGCTGAATTTAATTTACTATTGGATCAGATAATATTTACTCTAAAATATTCACTTCAGTTATTCAATCATGTGAAAACCATATTCCTGTTGGTTATGACCAACCAATAATTTCCAGATGCTTTACACATGATTGGATAATAAAAAATATTCATACAACTTTTGAATGAATATTCTTTATTCTTTTTGTAAATCAGGACAACTATGTTCCATAGTGACAGACTTGCAGATGATTTATCCATTACCTTAAAAGTTAATCATGAAAGTTGGCAATTATACTGTTTATCCTGAATTTCATCAGCATAAAAAGCTGGAAGAGGAATCAGCTATAGCATGCTGAAGGAGGAACCAGCTTCTATTTACTGGTACACTGACATTGTGATGATGCCAGTATACAGACTCATTACAGTAGGGTGTAGTAGAGTGAAGTAGGAGATGAACATTATAAGCCTTGTGGAACTACAGCAAAGGCAAGTAAAATGTATAATTTGGAATCATATATTTTAAAATGTTTTGTATGATGCACAGGTTACCTGCAAGTACCTCCATTGTTCACTAAATATTGTGTTCCTCTAAAACCACCTTTAATCTCAGTCCCAGGCTTTACATGATGCCTATATTTATATAGAAATAGATAAAAGCCAAGCCAGACTGAAACTAAGCATTATCACTTCATTCCACAGTCAAATGCCTGGACTTCAGTGGATACTAAACTATATTGTAAATAAAATAAAAAAATAAATTGGGTACTAACTGCCCTTTATGAAACATCACTGCAAGACAGAGGTTGCAGAGATTAAAACTGGCATGTGGATCTCACTCATACAGTCCACAAGAGATTCAAGAAGCCACTGTTGGCTGTGATTGATCTTACAAGCATACATCAAACAGTGAAATATTGTCTTAGTTAGATGTTTATCATTAACTAGTTCCACTAAAACATAGCAATACTAAAAAAGATGTTTGCTTACAAACATGTCAAGGACATGTCCTACACATTATGGTAATTACAGGGCGATAACAAGCTTATGGCTGCAATAGCTAACCACAGCCCCCATCCCTTGTCTCTCCTGCTTAACATGGGTGCCCTAGAGTGGCAGAATTAGGTCAGGATGGAGAGTAAAGGAGAAAACATAGAACACATATTCTCTGATTTCTTCTTAGTAATGTGAACCCAAGAGAACCCAGGTCTGAGACCTACCAGGTTAATGGCTATCAATCCAATTTGTCCTCCATTCCAGGTACAATACAAGGAAGGTATTGGGGCTTTTACTATATTGTAAAGAAAATAAAAAATAAAGTGGGTACTAACTGCCCTTTATGGCAGGTAAAGAAACATCACTGCAAGACAGAGGTTGCAGAGATTAAAACTGGCATGTATAATTAAGAAAGGAGTTCCTGTCATATCATAATTTTTTTTTGCTATAAACAGGGAGTTGTCAGCCCCCTCCCTTCTGTGATAGAATTACAGGTAGTTAAATTTAAAAAAAAATAATAACCTATAACACAATAAAAAAATAAAAAGTAAGCCCACTACCCCCCCCCATGCTGTAGTGCAGTGGTCATCAACCCTGTCCTTAGGTCCCACTAACAGGCCAGGTTTGCAAGATAACTGAAATACATCACAGGTGATATAATTTGCTGCTCAGTGATTGCACTATTCTAGTCTGCATCTCCCCAAGGTAATACATAAAACCTTGCCTGTTAGTGGGCCCTGAGGACAGGGTTGATGACCTCTGCTGTAGTGGATACATACTATTCCCATTCGAGCAACATGTCTGCTAGGGCTTTCAGTCTCACTCACTTCTGGGTTTTAACCCCAGGTGCTCCAGCTGAGGCCAATCAGTCAAACGCATCTATAAAGGGATGGTGTATAGTGGACAGACGCCCATGCAAACCCATATGAGTTTAACAAACCTGTCCTGGTGTGCCTCTACAGTTCTTGAGCCTGCCTGTTCCCCTTCCATAGCTGTCTGGCCCATGCAGTCCTTAACTGCTAATCCAGGTATGCTTCCTCTATCAGTACTGACCACTGGCATTGATCTTGGGTAGCTCCATTTGCAACTCCAGGCCATTGCCATCATTCCTGGTTTGATCCTCCTGTAGCTTCTGGCCACTGGCAAAGCCAATAGTTGTAGAAATGCAGCCAGGCATTAGAAACCTTTGCCAAATTGCAGAGAAATGGAGAGTCAATAGCAGGGTTAATATTTCTAGGTTAATTTCTCTAGTGTATGATGCAATTGGGTTTACTATTAATTTGTTGAAGTGCCTTTCTTAACATAGGAAGCTTTAAATTAGTGTTGTATCTTTCTATTTCAGTTTTGGGGAGTCACAAATCAAAATTAGAGGATAATGTAGCTGAAATTTCATCCAATGCAAAACTCTAATTTTGCTGAAAATTCAAGTTCAACTAAATGTTGTGCTCATCTCTAATGACAATGCTGCTCCTCTAGTCATATTTTGAAGGAGCAGCACTATCACTCTGTGACACAAAGAACCCCTGCTATCAGGAACAACAGGTACATTCAAACAAGGGAAAGTAACAATGACAAAAAAGCTGCACACATTTTTTATAATTGGAGCTAAGCTGTAACATACAAATTATAATATTTGCTTTTGCATACATTTTTTAAGTGTATGCTTTTTGAATAAGTCATTTTTAAATTGCAAATATATCCACTTTGTGTTATGTTGTGCTCTTGTATACAGCTACCTTAAAGCTGAATAACATCATATATTGTTGATAACATATCAAATCAATCTATTAAAAATACACAAAAAAGGAAATGCAACTATTTTGTTTAGCTTTTTCAAACTATAAAGTGTAACTTTACCTTTTATTTTTTAGCTGGCCCTGAGCAGACAATTGCTGCCTTGATATGAACATTACAATGCCTCTTAGTAGATAGAGAATGAAACTGAAGACCAGAGAATGCCTGGCAGGCAAAATAGAAGCCAGCCGCTATGCACCAAATTCTTAAGGAGTTTAGTTTCCGCTTCAGCTCAGCTTTCCAGCTCAGCTCATACACCTAAAGAAAATAAACTGTAATTTTAGACGACCTTGAATATTAGTTGAATTACCTGGTACTACAACACTGGCAATTCAGACACACACATTCCCTTTAACAATTTTAAGAATGGAACCTTGCCATAAATATGTTCCATATTATCAAGAATACAATATGTAATAATTTAAGCTTTTGATTGCATTCCTTACCTCTTACCATAGTTAAAATTCTGAGTGAAAGTGTCATTATATGCTTTTTAACATGATTCAACTTTTTGACCATTAAATACTATAATCCTGTCAACCTGAACATTTGGTTATTACATAGAATTTTTCCAGTGCAGCTGAAATAAGAAATACATTCAGATGTTTTATTTTTTCACATTGTGCAAGAGAAGCATCTTAACTCGACCTAAAGTTAACTTGTATTGTTTCAATCTGAACCGTACCGACATTTATTAAAAAATCCCAGCCCTTGAGGTTTTCCTCCTTCCTTCCTTTCTTTAAAATCCAGTTCATGCTCCTGTCTTTTCCATTGAACAAAAGATCTATTCACCCCTCCCTTTCATAGGTGAATCATATTGTGCTTTTATTTCTCATGTAGGAGTTTTTCTAACTATATATATATATATATATATATTTTTTTTTAATAATCCCAAATTAATCCAAAAGAAATCCAAAAAAATTTATCCAAAGGAAATTCTTTAAAAAAATACAAAAAAGTGTTTTTAATTAATTTAACATAAAGATCTAAGGCAGGGATATGCAATTAGCGGACCTCCAGCTGTTGCAAAACTACAAGTCCCATCATGCTTCTGACTCTGGTGTCATGCTTGTGGCTGTCAGAGTCTAGCTATGCCTCATGGGAATTGTAGTTCTGCAACAGCTGGAGGTCCGCTAATTGCATATCCCCGATCTAGGGGCAGATCCACAAAGATCTGCCCTGGCGCACCGTATCTGACATACGCTACGCCACGTACCTTACTGCAGTTTGGTTCGAATCCTTAAAGATTTTGCGCCGTAAGTTACGGCGGCGTAGTCTATCTCTCGAGGCGTAAGGGCGCGGAATTCAAATTGGGCGGGTAGGGGGCGTGTTTCATTTAAATGAAGCGCGTCCCTGTGCCGAACGAACTGCGCATGCGCCGTCCCTAAATTTCCCGCAGTGCATTGCGCGAAATGACGTCGCAAGGACGTCATTGTTTTGACTTGGACGTAAATTACGTCCATCCCACGATTCACAGATGACTTACGCAAACGAAAAAAAAAAATCAAATTAAACGCGGGAACAACGGCCATACTTAACATAGCAGGTTTAACTATACGCCACGAAACATCAGCTTTAACTATACGCCGGAAAAAGCCGACTAGAGACGACGTAAAAGAAAGCAACGGCCGCTCGTACGTTCGTGGATCGTCGGAAATAGCTAATTTGCATACTCAACGCAGATTACGACGGGAATGCCACCCAGTGGACGCCGAAGAATTGCATCTTAGATCCGAAGGCGTACGAAGCCGTACGCCTGTCGGATCTAACCCAGATGCCGTTGTATCTTGTTTTGAGGATTCAAAACAAAGATACGATGCGGGAAATTTGAAAGTACGCCGGCGTATCAGTCGATACGCCGGCGTACTCGCTTTGTGGATCTGCCCCCTAGAGTTCAATGCACAATATAGCAGCTCACAGTATCCAATAACAATGTAATTAGAAATTAATTAGGTAAAAAAGTAAATATTTAAGATAGATAGATAAACAAAACTGCAGGTGGATATTGTTCATTTATATATAAAACCTTTGTATTTTACTTGTACGTAATGTTTTAAAATAATACACTGGATTTTGCACTCTCCAGTTTTAGTAAATCAACCCCCTTATTCTGGTATAATATCATTTGCATTTGCAAAACATGTTTTTACTTCTAAATTATTGTTTGACTATAGTATAGTAGAGGCAACAGCAACCCAGTCTTATTTATCATGATTAGTAGGGGAAAATAACTTTACTGAATAGTTATTGATACAACATCTGGTTTCTTTAACCACTTGACGATCAGACTGTTTACCCCCCTTCCAGCCCAGGCCACTTTACAGTTTTTAGTCCTATTACACTTTGAATGACAATTACTCAGTCATGCAACACTGTACTCAAATTCATTTTATATCATTTTTATGACCGATAGAGCTTTCTTTTGGTGATATTTAGTCACCACTGTATTTTTCATTATAAAAGACCAACATTTTTGAAAAACAAATCTTAGTTTCTGTTATAGAACTCTGCAAATAAAAAATATTTCTTCATACATTTAGGCCAAAAAGTTCTGCTATATTTCTTTGGTGAAAAAAAACCCAGTGCATATTATTTATTTGGTATGGAAGTTATAGAGCAGTACTGGCGAACCTTGACACCCCAAATGTTTTAGAAATACATTTCCCATGATGCTCATGCAGTGTAGTGGAGCATTATGGGAAATGTAGCTTCAAAACATCTGGGGTGCCGAGGTTCGCCAATACATAGCATCGGTGCTCAGCCTGTAACCCTGTAGCTGCTGCGAAACTACAAGTCCCATCATGCATCTTCTTTTGGGAGCCATGCTTATACCTTTCAGCCTTGCAATGCATCATGGGACTTGCAGTTCTGCAACAGCTGGAGGGCCACAGGTTGAGCCTCCGTGTAATAGATTCTACAAACTATGGTTTACATGATTAGAAATGAATCAGTCCTTACATACTGCCTTTCTTAAGGACCTAAAATGCCAGCAAAGTACAAATACCCCAACAATGATACATTTTTTGGAAAGTAGTAGGACCACTGTATTTAGTAAGAGGCATGGGGAGTTTTTTTAAGTTGTAATTTCTGTCAAAATGTTGGGGAGAAAATTGAAAGATTAAATACAAATTTGATTTAATTTTACAACGTTGTCATTTTAACAAGTTATTCCTCACACACAGCACTGGCATACTTACAATTACAAATCAAATAAATGATACTCCAAATGTGCAAAGGGAGTATACTATGTGAAGTGTGGTCACTACACATCCAAGAAGTATGTCCAAAAGAGACACACTGTGTGATAACCAAATAGACAAGGAATAAAAGTAAAACAATAAAAATGATGTAAACACACTTGTGCAGTGATTAAGTAGTCACCCTGCAAGGATGGCTATCAGTGAATAATAACAAACTAAAAGTTACAAAGACGAAACGGCGTTGGGTCTACAAGCTAGCCCAAGCTGCTCCACACTGCGCTTTTTTACTACTAGATTGCAATCCATATATTTTTATATATTCATTTATTTGAATATTTTACATTTTCTTAAAAAATACCCATACCTGATTGGGATTTACACTATGTGGAGGCTCTCTCTTCTTTTTTGTTTTTTATCATCCACTCGTTGGTGAGTCTGGTCATTGGATTATTCAGCTTCGAGGAACTTCCTGCTCCCTGAAGTTGCTGTCCCCCTTGGCACCTACACCAACAGAAGGAGGAGACCATTGGAGGAGTCCTATCTGGAGCACCACTACCGGTGGATAAAAGCCTAGTTGACCCACAACTGCAAGGTGGTTTGGGTCCTCGTCTGCTGGTAAGAGTATTTATTATCCTCATACGATCTAATGTTTGGAAGCATCCCTGGGTGACCATTCATGACTTCACACCACTGCTGACTTTCAAGACCTATCTGATTATATTCGTGTTTTGGTTGCTGCGACTGTATGGACAGTGCTCTATATATGGACTAACATATGTGTTTGCTGCAACAGCTTTTAGTTCATTATTTTTCACTGATAGCCATCCTTGCAGGGTGACTACTTAATCACTGAACAAGTGTGTTTACATCATTTTTATTTTTTTACTTTTACTTATTCCTTGTCAATTCGGTTATCACCCAATGTGTCTCTTTTGGACATACTTCTTGGATGTGTAGTGACCACACTTCACATAGTATACCCCCTTTGCACATTTGGAGTATCATTTATTTGATTTTTCACTAATTACTATTTTGTGGATGTCAACATCTTCACCAGCGCCACACTTTATATTTCACGTTTGTTCACAATATTGTCTTGTTGTGTCGGCAGCTCTATATATATACTTTTTGGGTTGGTGCAATATATTATTTCCTTTTTTTGTATACTTACAATTACACCACAAACCCCATTCTGTTACTCCTCCAGAGCATGAAGATACCACATATGTGGCATGTTTTTAAAACCTAGGTGCATAGAGGGGCAAAAATATAGGTGCATAAATTACACATCTCATTTCCTATTGTAAATCATATTTCCCTGAAGTGCCAGGACATAAGAAACACCCAAAAAATAACCACATTTTGCAAAGCTAACACCCCAAGGTATTTTCTGAAAGGCATAATGAGTCTTTTGAACATGATTTTTTTTGTGACAAATGTGTTGAAAAATGCAGAAAGAAAATATTAGATTCTAACACACAGCATAGGCATACTTGGAATTGGACTGAAAAACAGCCTAGCCACATAGAGAGGCCCAAAATCCAAGGAGCACATTCAGGTGTTCTAAGGGCATAAATTACACATCTTATTTCATAGCTACAAAGTTGGTAAGGTTGAATAAAGACACCAGTTAATCCAGTTTCAACCTGTGTGGGTGTAAAGAGTTTTTTTTAAACTATAAACACTTCGCACAGACATGACCAATTGTGGAAGAAAGTTCCACACCCTTACTGCTCTGTACATACTCAGTTTAAGGTTAATGGATTCTCTGCCAATTGAATTGAGTGTCTGTGTGTCGTTTTAAGCTTCCTGAAACTGAAGTTTTTTTTTCTTATGCTAGAATCGCCATTGAGGTATTTTTATATCCGTATCACGTGTCCTCTCAAGTGTCTCTTCTCCAAGGAGAATTTCCTGACTACCTATGACATTTTTTTAAGACCCTAGCGCAACAGGACAGTGGAAACACTAGCAAAATAACCACATTTTGGAGAGTAAACATCCTAAGGTATTTTTAAGGAGGAATGGGAAAAAAATTGAAGATCTCATTTTTTGCTATGAGCTTTTGGAAAATACAGATAGAAAATTTTAATATTTTCTTTTTTTTACGCACAGTTGTCACTTTATCAACTACAATACAAGGCACTTTTACCCCTTCATTCACAGGCCAATTTTCAGCTTTCACCACTGTTGCACTTTTTTGAATGACACATGCAATGCTGTACCCAAAGAAATGTTTTATAATTTTTTTGGGACAGATAGGGCCAGATCCACAGCCAGCGAGCGCAACTTAAATGTTCTGATTTAAGTTACACCGCCGCAAAATTTATACCTAAGTGCCCGATCCACAAAGCACTTACCTAGAAATTTGCAGCGGTGTAACTTAAATCTGTCCGGCGCAAGGCGGGCCCAATCTAATGGGGCGAGTCCCATTTAAATTAGGCGCGCTCCGGCGCCGGACGTACTGCGCATGCTCCTGATGCTATTTTCCCGATGTGCTTTGCGCGGATTTACGTTGCGCCGAGTTTTGAGAATCGCGACGGGTGTAAAAGAAAAAAAAAGAGTTGTGGCGGGAAAAAATTTTTTTTAAAAAAAGTTGACAGCGACGCGGGATAGAAGGGTATACTTTTAACTATTACACCTGCCGGATCTTAGGAATATCTATGCGTAACTGATTCTATGAATCAGCCGCATAGATAGAAACAGGGATACGACGGCGTATCAGCAGATACGCCTGCGTATCCCTTTTGTGGATCTGGCCCATAGTGCTTTCTTTTGGTCATATTTAATCACCACTGAGTTTTTTATTTTTTCTAAACAAATGAAAAAACACAGAAAAATATAAAATAATAAAGTTGTATGAGTGGTCACCGAATATAGCGTAGTGTATGTCCTTATATCAGTCCCTGTTCCTATAAGCCAAGCAAGCCTAGCCTAATGGTATGTGGCTGCCCCCAGGAATACCATGTTTACAGGTCAGGAGGTACAGGAGGGAGAAATTAGGAAGAACAAAGGAGTTCCCATGGTTCCAGGAGTGCAGATGTCCATGGGGATAGCTGAAATTGGTGTCTCGCCAGAACGTAGTTAGTTGATTGTGCAGATGGGCCAGTTCAGGCAGCAGGCAGAGCAATGGTCAGCAAACAGGCAAATGATCGGTCAATGCAGCAGGCAGAAACAAGGTCAATAAACAGGTCAAGTTCGGTACATTCATCAGCCCAAGGCAACACTGCACTGTTGTGGCAGTGATCAGGAACACTGGGTCAGATCCACAGCCAGCGAGCGCAACTTAAATGTTCCGATTTAAGTTACACCGCCGCAAAATTTCTACCTAAGTGCCCGATCCACAAAGCACTTACCTAGAAATTTGCAGTGGTGTAACTTAAATCTGTCCGGCGCAAGGCGGGCCCAATCTAATGGGGCGAGTCCCATTTAAATTAGGCGCGCTCCCGCGCCGGACGTACTGCGCATGCTCCCGACGCTATTTTCCCGACGTGCTTTGCGCGGATTTACGTTGCGCCGAGTTTTGAGAATCGCTACGGGTGTAAAAGAAAAAAAAAGAGTTGCGGCGGGAAAAAATTTTTTTTTAAAAAAATTTGACAGCGACACGGGATAGAAGGGTATACTTTTATGGTGTACTAAGTTTACACTTTGTAAAAGTAGCCCTAATTTTGCGACGGCAAACTAACACTTACAGAGAAAAAACGAAGGGAAAAACCTTTGTGGATCTTAGGAATATCTATGCGTAACTGATTCTATGAACCAGCCGCATAGATAGAAACAGGGATACAACGGCGTATCCGCAGATACGCCTGCGTATCCCTTTTGTGGATCTGGCCCACTGTTCCTACTCTGCTGTGATTGCAATCAGTAGAACTGTTGCTAGATTACACTAGTCTAGTGACACTGGGAACTTTTGTGGCAGCAATCAGGAACACTGTTGCTGACTTACACTGGTCTGGTGACACTGAGACTTGTGTGGTGATGATCAGGGACACTGTTACCTTTCTCTGGATCAACTGTGGGTATAGAATTGTGTATATAGATTGTTTCTTTATTTATTTGTGTGTTTTTTTTACTCGGTGGGTTGAAATGGATAGACGTGTGTCTTTTTTTAACCAATGATGTAACTATGTAACTGTTGCTGGCTTACACTGGTCTGGTGACACTGCCATTGGTGTAGTAGCGATTATAAACACTGTTGCTGGTTTAAACTAGTATTGTAACACCTCTGTTCAAAAAGTTACATGTTTGTGAATTAGCAGTGACAATACTGGTAAACACCCCCCCCCCCCCCCCCCCACCGCACAGCTTTTTTCAAATCAACTGCAGTGCAAGCAAACATAGCCTGGCTGACATCACTACTCTGGATTCAGGAGCAGTGAAACAGCACCATCAACCCATCTAAGAAAAGTGTATGAGAGGGACTTTATTTGCAGGATCAACAATTATTTTGAAACTCTGCAGTTGGGCAAAAATATATGTAAAATATAAATGACAACACACATATCATATGAAAATTGTTTTATTAAAAAACATTCTCCATAATGCCACATCACGCCAACATCATTCCAATTGAGTTTGCACTCTCCAGTTAAATCATCTCCAATGTTTGGATAATGATGTCAGTTTGTATGCCTGTTGGCCTGTTTGCAGTTTTTAGGAAGCTATACGGTTGATGGAAGCTGTCATTTAGCGGAGGTAATAATTCTGCCACCGACTAAATAACTTCCAGCAGCCAAAGGAGGTTTAGGCAAGTGGGTGTAAATAAGAAATAACAACACCCACAACCTACATTACCAATTTAAAGTTAGATGTAAATAATGCCCCAAGAACTATTTCTCTCATTCCAGTGTGCCCAGCAATAGCTAATATGTGTGGCAATAGGATCAATGTTATACGCATTTGCACCTCACATATGCATTTGTATGTGCATGTATGTGGGCCTTTATTATTTTTTGAGATTTAAAATAAAATTGGGGCTGACAAGCCCCACCTATGATAGCATATTACAGGTGATAGGTGCTCTTTAGGTAAAATATTGCTGCCATAACACAAGGGTTAAAACAAGAATTAATGTGCAATAAAAGTATGCTTTAACACAAGAAAGTGCAACATGATTGTTTTTTCACATTGGGGTAAGGGCCTTTACATATTGTGTACTTTTATAATATCAGAAATAGCATACATATTATTAATTACCTGTTTTCAGATAAACAAACATTCCATGTAATGTAGATAACATTTTCACAGTTTTCTAGTGCTACCCAATATGCGCTTCTACATGTGAATTTGAAACTTATCTCAGTAAAGTCTTTCTAAAGAACAGTAAGGTGAAATCAGTTAGCATTGGCTTGAAGTGTATTGCATTACAAAAGGTCAGATCAACGTTTATAGTTACTGAATAGAAGAAGCATCAGTTTCAAAGGGGCTGCAGTTCTACAATGAGTAGTGTTAGAGAGGAAAATAGGACTTTGTAGTCTTCTTGATATACCAATTCCCACAAAGGTATTATTTTTTAACAGGAGAATATGTTATGTCTTTTACAACATATGAATTGTGCCTAGAATTTTGAATGTATGGATGTAAGTTCGACAAATACTACAGATTCAACAAATGCATTTTTACAAATGTTTCTAGTATATGAAACATAAAAGTTATTTATTATTATTATTATTATTATTATTATTATTATTATTATTATTATTATTATTATTATTATCATTATAGTCCTCTGTACATGCTAATACATACTATGTATATGTTAAATACAGCACAAAGAGCAATGATGGACTGTAAGCTTACTCAACAAAGACAAGCTCTAAAGGTCCACTCAGTCTGTATATGCAGTAAAGCATGCTTGTTATACTCAATGTGGAACCTAAGGGGTTAATATTTTGCATTGTGTATAAAGGCTATTTGATTCCCTCTCTCTGATCTTCCTCGTCTTCCACTGTCTCCAAAAAAATAACCTGATATTTAGAGAGCCAGGGGACGGGCTGCACATTATCAGTTTGGTGTGTGTGTATTGGTAGAGAGTTGTTTTTTTTTTTCTTGGGAGGGTGTGTGTGATCAGCACAGGGCCAATCAGCACTGTCCAGACATGTCCAGACAGAGGATCAGGGGAGAATGAAAACTTGTCCTACAAGGTTTACTAGGAACTGATAAAAGTCATAAGGCTGCTATATACTGCTGATGAGAAAATGTATTTATCAGTTTATATTTAAAATAAATTCATTGTTAACATATTGTTTACTGTATGTAGCTAAATTTGACTCAGCTCAGATAAAGTAGCTCAAGGCAGTCAGTTCATGTTCTGCTAAGGAGAAAACTGTCTGAAGAAAAAAGTGTGGCAGATAGCTGTTTCTCCTTTACTGTACAGTATAATGTTGGGGCAGATCTATGACAACCCAGGCGCTCAGAGAAGGTAGGTTGAACGATGTTGTCCATCATTCAGCCCAAGGACATTTAGTGACAGAAAAAGAGATTCAAGGTGAGTATTGCAGCAAAACTTGTTTGTTTAACTACTTCTACCCAGTTCTAATTTAACCACTTGCTACCCAGGCCAATTCTGACACTCCTCTTCGCTCCGTCATGTAAAAAATCTATCTCACACGGAATTTGCGCAGTAATTTTTCAAACACATTTTTTTGCGGAAAAAAAAACAGTTTCATGCATTAAAAAAAATAAAACAGCAAAGTTAGCCCAATTATTTTGCATAATGTGAAAGATGATGTTCCGCAGAGTAAATAGATACATAACATGTCACGCTTTGAAATTGCACAGCGCCAAACTTTGGTACTTAAAAATCCTCATAGGCAACACTTAAAACATTTTTACAGATTACCTATTTAGAGTTACAGAGGAGGTCTAGCGGTGATACCTCACATGTGTGGTTTGAACGTCACTTACATATGTGGGCGAGACCTAAATATCTGTTTGCTTCTGCACGCGAGCACATGGGGATGGAGGTGCTTAATTTTTTTTTTATTATTGTTTATTATGCTTTTATTTTTCTATTTTGACACTTTCTTTTTACTTTTTTTTAAATCACTTTTATTAAGTGGTCTTGCATAGCAAGAGCACTTATTGTTATCTCACATATATATTATTATTCTTATTATAGCCAAATTTGCCACCCTAACTCTTCCCACAGTTTTTACACTACATAAACGAGTAATATATCGAATCGTGCGGATTGTTCCCGATCGGTGGGCTATTACTGTGTGGAACGTTTCGCCGAATCGTTCGCGAAATATCGTCATTTTTGCGGCAAAATTTTCCCATAGGAATGAATGGGGAGAGCTAGAGTGTGGGATTTCTAAAAATGAAAAATCATTACATGATTTGCAAACTGCGACCATTCCCTCATTTTCAAGCCGACCTACACAAATCTTATATCAAAACGTTCAGCTATCCCTGCTGCCACCAGATGTGTTCACGGCTACGTGATTGATCAAACCGTTTTCACAATATGATAATTTGTTTGCAACCTACGCCATCCATTATTTCAATGGAAGTCAATGGAGGTCAAGGTTTAGAAAACTAAAATCTGCTTTGGAATTTGTAAACTGCGACTGTGCCTTCAATTTTATTATTTCAGAGACATACTATACATCAAAATGTAGGTCTGGGTCTTGTGATTCGTAAAATATAAAGATATTCGCTGTGCGATTTATAGTTTTTAAAATACAACAATTTGAAGGACAAATATTAAAAAATAAATCCAGGATCTGAGAATCTGCCTAGAGTGTGTTTGCATATGTTTACATTTGGTTTCCTAGGAGACGCTGAGGTAATTAAAAGTCCTCACAGCTGTAAGGGGATTATATAGCTCCTCCCACACAGTTGTGAGGTGTTTTCTGTGAGGTGAGTTCTGTGAGGTAAATACCTTCATACACACAGCTGTGAGGTAGCTGTGAGGCGTTTTCTGTGAGGTAAATACCTTCATACACACAGTTGTGAGGTAGCTGTGAGGCGTTTTCTGTGAGGTAAATACCTTCATACACACAGTTGTGAGGTAGTTGTGAGGTGTTTTCTGTGAGGTGTTTTTTTGTGAGGTGAGTTCTGTGAGGTAAATACCTTCATACACACAGTTGTGAGGTAGTTGTGAGGTGTTTTCTGTGAGGTAAATACCTTCATACACACAGTTGTGAGGTAGTTGTGAGGTGTTTTCTGTGAGGTAAATACCTTAATTTGAAGGACAAGTATTCAAAAAACATTCCTCAATTTCTGCTGTGTTTACAGAGAGCCTGCAAACCAAACAATTGGTTTCCTAGGAAACGCTGAGGAGTTTAATAACACCTCACAAACAGTTGTGAGGTGAGTTGGCTCCTCCCACACAAGGCTGAGGGAACTTTCCTCTGCTAGCAAGGGTCTCAAACTGGTGGCCCTCCAGCTGTTGTAAAACTACAAGTCCCATCATGCCTCTGCCTGTGGGAGTCATGCTGGTAACTGTCATTCTTGCAATGCCTCATTGGACTTGTAGTTTTGCAACAGCTGGAGGGCCGCCAGTTTGAGACGCCTGGAGAGGCTGCTTGCATATGTTTACATTGGTTTCCTAGGAGACGCTGAGGTAAAATCCTTCATACACACATCTGTGAGGGCTTTCTATAGCTCCTCCCACACACTGTGAGGTGATATGGCTCAGTTTTTTTTGGCTCTGCGTAACTTCTGCATGCTCTGCATATAGCAACCATGCATAGCAACCAGTCCATAGCAACCAGTCCATAGCAACCAGTCCATAGCAACCAGTCCATAGCAACCAGTCCCTAGCAACCAGTCCCTAGCAACCGTCCATAGCAACCAGTCCCTAGCAACCAGTCCATAGCAACCAGTCCCTAGCAACCAGTCCCTAGCAACCAGTCCCTAGCAACCACTCCATAGCAACCACTCCATAGCAACCACTCCATAGCAACCACTCCATAGCAACCAGTCCCTAGCAACCAGTTCATAGCAACCAGTCCATAGCAACCAGTCCCTAGCAACCAGTCCCTAGCAACCAGTCCCTAGCAACCAGTCCCTAGCAACCAGTCCATAGCAACCGTCCATAGCAACCAGTCCATAGCAACCAGTCCATAGCAACCAGTCCCTAGCAACCACTCCCTAGCAACCGCAACCAGTCCCTAGCAACCAGTCCCTAGCAACCAGTCCCTAGCAACCAGTCCCTAGCAACCACTCCATAGCAACCACTCCATAGCAACCAGTCCCTAGCAACCAATCCATAGCAACCAGTCCATAGCAACCAGTCCATAGCAACCAGTCCATAGCAACCGTCCATAGCAACCAGTCCATAGCAACCGTCCATAGCAACCAGTCCATAGCAACCAGTCCCTAGCAACCACTCCCTAGCAACCACTCCCTAGCAACCACTCCCTAGCAACCGTTCCATAGAAACCAGTCCCTAGCAACCAGTCCCTAGCAACCGTCCATAGCAACCAGTCCATAGCAACCAGTCCCTAGCAACCAGTCCCTAGCAACCAGTCCCTAGCAACCAGTCCATAGCAACCCTCCATAGCAACCACTCCATAGCAAACGTCTATAGCAACCACTCCATAGCAACCACTCCATAGCAACCAGTCCATAGCAACTGTCCATAGCAACCATTCCATAGCAACCCTCCATAGCAACTCTCCATAGCAACCACTCCATAGCAACCAGTCCATAGCAACCCGTCCATAGCAACCGTCCATAGCAACCCATCCATAGCCATCAGTCCATAGCAACCCTCCATAGCAACCAGTCCATAGCAACCCTCCATAGCAACCAGTCCATAGCAACCAGTCCATAGCAACCCTCCATAGCAACCCTCCATAGCAACCCTCCATAGCAACCACTCCATAGCAACCCTCCATAGCAACCACTCCATAGCAACCCTCCATAGCAACCCTCCATAGCAACCACTCCATAGCAACCAGTCTATAGCAACCAGTCCATAGCATCCGTCCATAGCAACCAGTCCATAGGAACCAATCCAGAGCAACCGTCCATACCAACCACTCCATAGCAACCAGTCCATAGCAACCAGTCCATAGCAACCGTCCATAGCCATCAGTCTATAGCAACCAGTCCATAGCAACTAGTCCATAGCAACCCTCCATAGCAGCCAGTTTTTGATGGGGCAAATAGGATGGTGCAGTTTTGATGGTGCAGTTTTGATGGGCTAGTTTTTGATGGAGCAGTTTTTGATGGGGCAATGGACCGAATTGGATCGACACACGGTTGGATCTCATTTACATCTCCAGGGGCACCGTCTCCAGTCAGGAGTATTGGTGGAGGCAAGACCACGCCGCACAATTTCCCCAGAAATTGTATCTTTTCTAGTTCCTATTACAAGGAATGTAAACATCCCTTGTAATAGGAATAGTGTGTGACAGGTCCTCATTACAGCAAGATCTGGGGTCAATAAGTCCACAGATCTTTCCTCTAGGCGGGGGAAGCCTGAAAAAAAAAACATTGCGCCCGGCCTCCAAAAGATTATAGAGATGTCCGGGGACCATCTGTCCCACCGGATTCTCTATGGTAAACTTCCAGCATTGGCCGGTTCCTTCTCTCTCTCGCCGATCATACGGGCAAACCGGGAGGAGCACCGTCCCCTCCTGTGGCCTGTAAGAATGATCAAGCGACTGGACCGCCACTATGATTGTTCTCATGGTGCAGGGAAGAATATATTGGAATGATGACGTTGTTGGGCGGGAAGTGGTTAAATCTGTGTTTTATTTATATGTCTATTTAAACATCAACTATCATTATATGCATGTTATGTATTACTACATACTAAAATATTTGCATCTTTGTATTTATTATAGAATATTATGTTTTACTTTATTTTTAACAGATCACACAGATATCAACTATTACTATGCTTTTTGTTGTCATTAGATTTCAATGCTTATAATCTTAAGATGCATTTGTATTTTTAAATATATATTACTTTTATTTTGCAATTATTTTATTTGCATAATTGTCTTACAATTATATACCACTATGGAGTACTTTCTACTTTTTTGTACCAAAGGTGAGAAAAAGCTTAACCTTAACTGATATGTATCAACATGTAAGTGGAAACTACTTAAATGAATAATGTGTATGTTAAAAGCTCTGCACCACAATTACTTTAAATAATTGAGCATCTGCCTGAAATTAGGATACCAAGCAGGGATTGAAGGCAGGAATATTATTAATAATGCAGGTAGACATGAAATATTAATTTATCCACAAAGCAATTAGAAGAGATATAAACCTCTGCAAAGTGCAAACATCCAAAATATAGTATATGACATCCTTTATATATATATATATATGATAAGAACCATTATTATACAACAAACTTAAAGCGGAAAAAGTCTTACAGAGCTTTAGGAAAAATTTCCTTATTTAATTTATATGGTACAATATTTGAATAGAGGCCCACTATCAGTTTGCAGGATAGCACCAACCAACAGCCTTGAATTGGCCAACCATATTTTTTAATTTTTGTGGTCTCCTGGCACAAGCTCATGGATCTGCAATATAATATAACATTTAAGCAAATTACATTAGGGAATTTTTTTTTTCTCAATTAATATTTGCTTTGAAAATAACGGTTTACCTATTAGTAATTCAACATCAATTATCAACAACATAGATGCAGTAGTTTAAGAGTCTCTACACTTGGCTTGATTATTAGGAATAATATGTCAGTAATATATAGAACATCCTCCAATTGACCATGCGTTGTTGCTGGTTATTTTCTTATGGCAGTACACATTGGCTACCCATATAGGTAGGTCTAGACCTGTTCAAAAAAAGCCCAGAAAAGCAAGTTCTAATGAGATTGCTTTCTAGCACTGGATTTACCATTGTATCACTTCCCCTTCACATCTGAGCTTGAAAAGGTAGCCCAGCAATACCATACCATGTTGATATAGTGGTAGTTTACTTCTGAACCAAAATCAATGTTTTTATAAGAACATTTGTCTGGATTCCGAATAAAGGCAACTTAGGCAAAAAAAAATTGATATAAAGACAACTACAAAATACTATGTTCCTAATATACCTTTTTTTGTAGCGTGAGACTCATAAGGAACACTGATGACAATTGGATTGATTCATATAGTTAAAGCTGTATTTATTTAAATGAATTAATCACGATTAAGGTTAACATCAAGTTGTTTTTTTTTCATTTCCTCTACAAGGGCTTAGTGGACTTCCTACTTTTTTATAAAATAAATTCCAAGCATAGCGAACATTGTGATCACTTGTATCTGTTATAACATTGGTACATTGGACAAATCAGTTTTTGAAATCTACAAAAATGTGAAGATATGATGTCCAGCAAGGCTGACCAAAATGAGCCAAATTTTTAATTCAGACTGGCCACTTAGGATGATTATACACACTCCATTGTTTAGGGATAACTTGGAGGGGAATAACTTATTATTATTTTTTTTCAGGTACTTATATAGTGCCGTCAATTTACACAGCACTTTACATATACATTGTACATTCACATCAGTCCCTGCCCTCAAGGAGCTTACAACCTAAGGTCCCTAACACACATTCATACATACTAGGGACAATTTAGACAGGATCTGATTAACCTACCAGCATGTCTTTAGAGTGAGGGAGGAAACCGGAACACCCAGAGGAAACCCACACAGGCACAGGGAGAACATGCAAACTCCAGGCAGATGGTATAGTGGTTGGGATTCAAACCAGTGACCCTTTTTGCTGCTAGGTGAAAGTGATAACCACTACACCACTGTGCTGCCCTACATTATCAAAATTATCCATGTTCAAATTTTTTAAGACCATAAAAGGAAGCAGTTGATCCCTTTTGCACCACTTCTTTCCATTGAAAGTCATAAAACACATGCACAACATGTTCTATCAATCTCATTGATAGGAACAAGTTGAACAGTATTTAAGGAGATATTATTTGTATCCATACTCAGTGACTCCAGAAATTATTCTTATCTCTATATATTTTTTTTGGAGGTCCCTTGCAGTCCCGTATTAGTAATATATCCGGACTATAGTTTTTTTTTTTTTTGGGGGGTTGGCCTATAATTACTGTATCATCCACACGTCCTAATAAAAGGGCTGGTGATTCTATAAAAACAAAAACAATTTAAATCTCTAATAATCTTTAACAGTTCCTGGACAACTTATAATGTAAAAAGTAATAAAATTCATATCCATACATAGATCAACATATGAGGAGCGAAAAATAATGTAATAGAGAACAGATACCTAAAATGTAAGTGAGATCAAAACAAATGCCTATCGGAAAAGCCATTTAATTACAAAACAATCTAAAATAATGTGTAAATAAACAATGGTGCTCCTAAATGACAGCATGAAAGTACCTAAATTGCTGGGCTGATTATGAATGACATGAGCACATATTCAGGTTGTCACAGTGTTTCAAGTTAAAATAATCAGTGTTTGGTTAAAATAAGCGATTCCTATAGGGGAATGTTCTGCGCTCCAGCTGGTAAGGTTTTGGTGGATCTCAAATAACAGGATTAGGCAACTGAGAACCACAGGACGGATGTAGGTAATTGTATAATGATTGGCATGGAGCTGTAATTTAAGTGCTGAGCGCTTGACATATAAGCACCAACTATGGGTTGTTGGAAGCTGCCATTTTGCATGTAATTTTGATTTACTTATCTGATGTATTTAAGTCAGTTTGTTTAGATTGTTCCTGAGTTGAAAAAATGTCAAAGTAGATTCATATTATTTACATGCCTTACTTGAGTAATTTAGAATTGTGACAATGGTTTGCCTTGAACTTGTAAAACATAGATAATTGAAACAATGTTTAAATATTAGGGATTCTATTCATTAAGGCCTCATGTACACAGGCGTTAGAAAAAATTTGCTGCAAAGGCACTACCAATTCCAGGAAAAAAAGAGGCTGTAACAATGTGCTTTAAGTAGCTTTTTGCATTGGCGTTAATGTGCATTTAACCGCGTTAGCTTTTAGCTTCTTTTCTCTGCCTCTATTCAAAATCAATGGTTACCTATGAAAGCTGTCTACTGATCCAACTTTCACCGCATTGATTTGAATAGAAGTCGCATCCAAGTCGGATCATGATAATCCGATTTGTAGTGCGACTTCCATTCAAATAAATGGGCTAAAAGCGAGGCTTAATGCTGCGTCTTAAGGTTTACACATATTTACAAGCAGTTATAAGCATTTGGCATTTGAAATGCCGGTAAACTACAGTCCTGAATGCGATTTATCTGCTTTAAAAAAACTTCAGTAAACTTAACTGTCTCTAAACTACTATAAATGACATGTACATGTACATATACAATAGCATTGAGGAGAGTTCAGGGGCTGATGAAAAATAACTCCCAACTGCTCCTAAACGTGAATTTAGCAGCTGCAGTGTACATGAAGCCTAAAGCTTTCACAACATTTATGGCATGAGAAAATTACTTTTTAAGTAATAGGCATACAAGAGCAAATGGTCAGAGGGGATCTCAAAGGCACCGTATCCCATTAAAATTAATAAAGATACAGAACAGCTGCTCCCAGTAGAGCAGGGATTTTTAAGGTGCTAACAAAAATTCAAATTTCGACATTCACAAGAATAAATGACCATTTCATCTTAGATATTCACAGGCATGACCTATAGTAGAAGTTAATTTTGGAATGATAATCCATTCCTGGCGTGTTTCACCGAATATAACCTGAATAGGCCTAATGCTTGGCAAAACATGTTGGGGTTTTTGGGATTATCATTCCATAATTACCTACTACTAATATTATGTCATGATAATTAGATATGATAAAGAAAGGTAAGCTTCCGGAATTAAAAATGCTCGCAATTTTTTTTTTAAGGAAAGGTTTAAGGCCTTATTTAGGGCTGACATATATTCCCTAATATTTTATTGTCTTGCTTTTTCCCTAAGCAAAATCAGATTGGCAATTTGAGGGAGTCCTGGATAGAAATAGTTTTAAAGGAGAATAAAAACATTAAATATTCTGATAACTGTGCATAGTTGATACTTGTAAGGCTAGTATTTGGTATACATTTTATTATTTTAAAATATTATGTGAACGATAACACCATCTAAAGACATGCCAGTGCCATGAGAAAATCCCAGCACAAAACCTGCAGTAGAATCCAGAGAGTCAACATTATATTTTTTACAAGCATATACAGTATCTAACAAGAGTGAGTACACCCCTCACATTTTTGGAAATATTTTATTATATTTTTTCATGTGACAACACTAAAGAAATTACACTTTGCTACAATGTAAAGTAGTGAGTGTACAGCTTGTATAACAGTTTAAATTTGCTGTCCCCTCAAAATAACTTAACACACGGCCATTAATGTCTAATCAGCAGCAAATGTGAGTACACCCCTAAGTGAAAATGTCCGAATTGGGCCCAATTAGACATTTTCCCTTTCCGGTGTCATGTGACTCATTAGTGTTACAGGGTCTCAGGTGTGAATGGAGAGCAGGTGTGTTGAATTTGATGTTATCACTCTCAAGCCCCATACACACTCTCAATTTTCCTGCAGGTTTTTCTCTTCAGGTTTACCAAAACTATGTAGTGCAAGGGCCTGCCTGATTGCATACAAATTGAAACTCTTGAGGTTTGACCTCATATTCGAGGGTTTTGGTAGAGAAAAACCTGCAGGAAAACTGATAGTGTGTATGGGGCTTTACTCTCTCATACTGGTCACTGTAAAGTCAACATGGCACCTTATGGCAAATAACTCTCTGAGAAACTTAAAAAAATGAATTGTTGCTCTACATCAGTGGTAAAATACATCACACATGATATAATTTGCTGCTCAGTGATTGCAGTATTTAAGTCTGCATCTCCCCAATGGAATACTTAAAATCTGGCCTGTTAGTGGGTCCTTATGACAGGAGTTGAGAACCACTGCTCTACATAATAAATTGCCTAGGCTATAAGAAGATTGCCAGACCCTTCAACTGAGCTGCAGCACAGTGGCCAAGACCATACAGTGGTTTAACAGGACAGGTTCCACTCAGAACAGGCCTCGCCATGGTCAACCAAAGAAGTTGAGTGTACATGCTCAGCATCATATCCAGAGGCTGTCTTTGGGAAATAGACATATGAGTGCTACCAGTATTGCTGCAGAGGTTGAAGGGGTGGGGGCCAGCCTGTCAGTGTTTAGACCATATGCCGCACACTGCATCAAATTGGTCTGCATGTCTGTCATTCCAGAAGGAAGCCTCTTCTAAAGATGTTGCACAAGAAATCCCGCAAACAGTTTGCTGAAGACAATGAGACTAAGGACATGAATTACTGGAATCATGTTCTGTGGTCTGATGAGACCAAGATAACTTTATTTGGTTCAGATGGTGTCAAGTGTGTGTGGCAGGAACCAGGTGAGGAGTACAAAGACCAGTGTGTCTTGCCTACAGTCAAGCATGGTGGTGGGAGTGTCATGGTTTGAGGCTGCATGAGTGCTGCTGGCACTGGGAAGCTACAGTTCATTGAGGGAACCTTGAATGTCAAAATTTACTGTGACATACAGAAGCAGAGCATGATTCCCTCTCTTCAGAGACTGGACCGTAGGGCATTATACCAACATGATAATGGCCCCAAGCACACCTCCAAGATGACCACTGCCTTGGACTGGCCAAGCATGTCTCCAGACCTAAACCCTATTGAGCATCTGTGGGGCATCTTCAAATGGAAGGGAGAGGAGCGCAAGATCTGTAACATCCACTAGCTTCATGATGTCGTCATGGGGGATTGGATGAGGACTCCAGTGGCAACCTGTGAAGCTCTGGTAAACTCCATGCCTAAGAGGGTTAAGACAGTGCTGGAAAATAATGGTGGCCACACAAAATATTGACACTTTGGCCCCAATTTGGACATTTTCACTTAGGGGTGTACTCACTTTTCTTGCCAGCGGTTTAGACATTAATGGCTGTGTGTTGAGTTATTTTGTGGGGACAGCAAATTTACACTCTTATACAAGCTGTGCACACACTAATTTACATTGTAGCAAAGTGTCATTTCGGAAGTGTTGTCATATGAAAGACATAATAAAATATTTACAAAAATGTAAAGGATGTATTTACTTTTGTGAGATACTGTATATGCAAAGTACAATAAAACCTTGGTTTGCGAGTAACATGATCTGTGAGTGTTTTACAAGACAAGCTAATGTTTTTACTACATTTTAACTTGATAAATGAGCAATGTCTTGCAATACGAGTAGAAACTGATTAGAAGCCTATGGTCACAGCGGGTACTATTTAAAGTAGTCTGATTTAAAGCCCAACTTCAACCACTACTTCAACACTACTTTAGCACTAATTCAGCACTACTTCTGTGAGATTTGTAGTGATTTGATATGACTTCAGTAAGAGGGGCTGTCCATGTCACAGGGAGGAACAGTGATGTTATGAACAAAAGTTTAACTAGCACATGGTTAATATTTAACTTTTTGCAGGCTCAAGTAAAAGAGGCGCCTCTAGGTGTAGCTATATGGTTACATTAAATGAAGGTAAAACATTTAGCAACTCACATGGTTGATGATGAAAACAGGCACATCTAAGTATGCATGTATCTGGGGTAAAGTTGTCCACATAGACCGTCCCCCACACCGAGTCTCACCGTTGTCAGTCTTCAATCATGACTGGTAAAACTACCCTGCTGTAGAGTGATCTAAAAGCGAGGCTTGAAGCACTCGTGGAGTGCAACGTGGAAGGGATGACGTTAATGGCAGTAGCAGTGCGGAGGACGGTCTATGTGGACACCTTCCCCCCGGATTCCTGCATACTTAGATGTACCTGTTTTAATCATCAACCATGTAAGTTGTTAAATGTAGTGTTGAGCGGAATACGCCATATTCGATTTCGCGATATATCACGAATATATAGACGAATATTCGTGAAATATTCGCTAAAATCGAATATTCGTGATATTTCATCAAAAAAAATTTTTTTGCGGAATTTCGCTAATGCGAATGCGAATGCGAAATTGATTGCAAAATTTTGCTAATGCGAATGCGAAATTGATTGCGAAATTTTGAAACATTCAATTTCACCTGCCCTTTGGAAAAGGTGTGGTTTTACGTAATGGACCCTGCAACTAACAACAAGGTATTAATAAAATAAATACATTATTATATAGATTTGAGGGTTTACTTTGACCAATTTGTATATTGATTAGTTTAATAAATATTGAATAACCATAGATTTGGAAAATACAGATCTCTCCTCTAGACTGACCTGTATTGAGTTAGGTAAAGATCAACCGCACACTGGGGCCCCTGATTCTGTTGAGTTAAAAAAAAAGCCAAGTAAACCGTTTACGTTGACATCTCTTAAATGTCTTTATGTTAAACAGTTATTATTCTCATTAAAGAGGTGAAATGCAAATTATGACAACTGTGGTAGGAGAACTCTGATTGGCTCTGCAAAAGAAGGGCGGAGAAAGTATTCGCGAATATTCATAATACGAATATTCGCGATAGCGAATATTGGTCAACATAAAAGGATCGCCTCAGCTTAGCTACTCGGCCCAGGGTCTCTAATCATACCAGCAATGCTTTTAGACGTCGATGGAGATCACTAGGATGTGATCTGTTTTAAAAATAAATTTGAAAAAATATGAATATTCGGAATAGCGAATATTGGCCGCGAAATTCGAGTTATTCGCGAATATTCGAATATGCCATATTCGTAACGAATATTCGCAATGCGAATATTCGTGAGCAACACTAGTTAAATGTTGTACCTTCATTAAATGTAACCATATTGCTACACTAAGGGGCATCTAAGTTTATATTATTTCTTATGAGGAAATTCTTACAATACAAGGAAGTCACGTGGCTGCCCAGTGGTGGTGTGGGAGGGGGTATTTAGCCTTTTCTTTTTAAAGGAAGGGGGAGTGGGAGACTCTCAGCAGAGAACGGGATGATAAAGGCCACACAAACAGCCATGATTACTGTTGTCAGCACAGACATTAAGACACAAGAACAGGCAGGATTAACCAAGTATACTGAAAGATAGGAAGAACATGCCACAAGCACTGTGCAATAGATCAAGCCTTAAAGGAACAGGAACTTTATTTTTTAGGGTTACAACCACTTTAAAGCATTTTAAATGTAAGAAGTGTGTTTGAAATTGACCTAGAATCAGCCTTTTGCAGTCCCTGTACAGCAGAGTTCTTTCCGGGTGAGAGATAAGTAACAGAAAAGCCAATCAGTTGTGCTTCAGTGATAAAAGCATACTGATAGGAGGAAGAACAGAGTGACATACAGATGAGTTTATCAGTCTTCAGCTGCTTCTTTCACTGTCAAGTCTCAAACTCTGGGGGGGGGGGTAGAGACTTGTATGTGTTAGTGAACTGTAGCATAAAAAATTAGGTATCCTGCCCTGAAAGACAAGGTTGTGTGGTGTGCAAAACTGTGTAAATCTCAAAACTCGATGGACAGAAAATACAAATCCTTTGATATGTAAAAAAAACTTTTATTTATATAACTCATTTATGTATTTAGCTTTTTGTCTATATGTAAGCAAAAATTCTTAAAATAGAAATAGCACTGTCCAAAACTTGGTTTGGACTTAGCATCCTTAGTAGCATGTACGCATAAAAGGTACTGCTTAGCATTACTGAGTAAATGCATTGTTACTGTATCACTTGGTTCATAGCAAAGCTTGGACAAATATAGCCCACTCTTGCACACTGGTGCAAGAGTGTTATTAGTGGAGGATATGCAATCTTTACTGGCTGAGCAATAAAGAGTATTCACCTATCCTTTCACACTAGTATTAAAATGTTGTTGTTGGAGAACATGGAGTGTAAAGTTCTTTCCTTACATTAGTCCATCTATACATTCCTCACTTTTTTCCTTCCTTATTTTAGGATTACTAAAAATGTGTGTTACGGGTGTATAATTCTATAACCCACAATCCTGACAAGCTGGCCGGAAAAATGTACACAGGCTTTCTAGCTAAAGTTAGGGAGAGTTGCCTGCTAGCAGTTGCAAGGATTTTTTTTCACCCCCTCCTTCTTCCTGTTTTCACTGACTGAGTTAATGTAATGTGAACTGACACGCACACAGAGCTCTGCATTCAGTGGCCTCTTGTGTGCCCCTATTGGCCCGGAAGAGGAAAACAAATTAAAGGCACAGCTACAACAGCCAATGGAAGACATTGTGCTGAACTGCAGGGAGAGCAGCAATGTATTCTGGGACATGCAGTTCCCACACAAAACAGCCCCATAGATTGGTATACAGGGAGAAATCAAATCCCAGCAGGCTTTGCTGACAGGAAAGTAAAATACTCCATTTTGTTTCCTGAGGTGAAGTTCAGTCAGCCATGAGGGAGTAAATAGACCAGACCTGAGTAAGAGGTGCTGTCTCTCAGGTTATATCCCTGCGCGATTCAGGCCTCCACAGTGAGTTGGGGCATCCAGCCTGAGAGAGGGGGATCCAGGTGAATATCGAGGCGCATCTCCACCAACGGTGAACCGTTCCAATGTGAGGGGACCGGTCGGGTCGCTATGAAAACCTGCCTGTTCCAGGATGTTTGATTGGGATTTTGTAAGAGGGAACAGAGAAACTACACTACAAAAAGAGTTATTTGAACACTGTATACATACATCATTGGCAGTAGTCATCTTGCTTATACTTGTAGTGCTACAGGGAAAAAGGATAAGGCTATCCATTTCTGGGACATCGTATACAGACACATTGTCCTCTCACCTTGTTGAACAACATCCTGTCTGTTTTACTTGATAATCTGGGCCAGTTATATTGTTTTCCCTGTTACCCATGAGTTAAAGTGCACCAACGAAAGTGGCTAGCTGAAGACACCAAAGCTTATCTTAGCTTCAAAAAGTTCTGAAGCTGTTAGGGCCATACGGATCTGCACACACACTTTCAGGGCTCTGCATATGTATTGGGTGTGTGGGACAGTTTATCTATAAAGTTAAGCCATTACTTGCTGACTTGATTAGGTGTACAGGCATACCCCGCTTTAAGTACACTCACTTTACATACACTCGCGAGTAAGGACATACCTGCGAGTGTATGTAAAGTGCCTTACAAGTACTGTACGGACATTTTGCAGCCGCAGTAGAAGGAGCTGAAGCCCCGAGAGCATACCCCACCCTGTTCCAGTGTGCCCCTGACACCCCCACTACAGCCCCTGAGACCTCAACTACAGCTCTTAACACCTAAACTACAGTCCCTGACCCCCCACTACACCCTAGAAGTGAAAAAGGGTATTGTTTCACTTTAAGTACATTTTCGTTTAACATACATGCTCTGGTCCCATTGTGTACTTAAAAGTGGGGTATGCCTGTATAAAGTTGGGCCTGTGGTGTCAGGGGACAGAAGAGAGAGGCCTGACACAAAGGGATTCATTCTTCCGCTCTCCTCCTGCCTGGACCTATAGAGCCAATCTGAGTAGCCAATCTAATTTGAAGTGTCATAAGGTGCTTTATATACCATTAAAGTGTGCCTCTGCTCTTGGGGACATTCTCAGGTTTGGAATCCCCTGAAAGCAGCTTGAATATAGGATTGATAGCTCTATTGCTCGTAAATCTCAGTTATTGATCTCTAGTTGATTAATTGACTATATACTATTATTGTTTTTTATTCTTTCACAGAAATATTGCAGTAAAGAATATTTCTGTGTTTTATCATAACGTGTGTGTTTCTTATTGGTCATTGCACTTACACTATTGCCAGGTGTGAAAGAGGGGTTGAGGCAGAGTAACGGACTGAACAAACCTAAGCACCTCCTTCGGGGGTATCACTACGCGCAGTTTTTAAGATTCTGTTTCAAGTGCTGAATTGCGCTAAACAGAGTGAGTGAGGTTTCACCTCCCAGAACATACATGGGTCTTTCCTCTGTATATAAAGAAAGGAGAAAGGGGGATTTTGGGACTTTAAATGAGGCACATATGTGGTGCACCTCCATCCCTGGAACCTAATTCACAAGTATACATGCAGTAAAATGTCCCCTCCAGAACTTGCTACAAAATCCTCTATAGTGTCCTCTCCAGAAGACCTGTGACATCACTCCATTTTTAGATTCCACACTCCATTGCATTCCGTGTTGGGTAAATTGCTTGAACTTTTAATATTTTTGACAATGTTGGGTCATATTGGCCTCAGGGAATTAAAGAGTTGCTAAAGCCCATTGTAACGGTCACCATCGTTTACGACCTTCCATCAACCCACGACAGCTTATCTACACTCCACAATCAGGCAAACGAACACGACCCATAAGAATTCCCCCCAGACACGAGACACATAGCTCTGTGTTCTGGTTTCAAATGCAAGACAACTTTAATGGTTAGCTCTCAAGTTTATATACAGTTTAAGCATGAAAGGAACAATCAAACTCTCCACCCACACATCACACCCTGGGGGGGGCTTCAATACACCTTCAGATGGCTAATTGCTAAACATTCCAGACATCTCGGTGCCGGGCTATAATTATCATGATCTAATCACTCCACCTGAGAAGTCACATTCCTTCATTAACAGAATTCAAACAAAACACCATCACACAATGAATCCCCCTCAATCCACATCTTTAGACAGACGTTCTGTCTCCGCATACAGCTTGACAAGTTCCATTCCACATACACAACAGTATTTAGTATACATAATTAGAGATCCTGGACCAGACTCAATTAGCATGTCAACAGTCTACACAGAGAGGTGAGTCATAGAATAAACCAACACTTTGCACTATCTCCTGCAATATGAGCTATCGGTAATGTCCCCTGTCCTGTAATTTAGGATATAATTTCTCAGTCACCCTATGGCCCTATCGGACATAAGGTGACCCTAGACATAAGAGTTATTAATGATGCTAGCACAGGAGTACCCCTCATCCTTCCAAAGTCTCTGTTTGTCCCGGGTCATTCCGTTACACACATGTTCTGTAATTATATTCTCTCTGCAAGCAGTTTTACTAATCAGATGTAAACTTTCATTCAGGTTTGAATGTGGTGGTGAAAATTCTGAAGAACACCAGACTTTTAAAGGCGAGAAACAGAAAGGGAGTGGCAATGGATGTGTTTGGGAATACCTATTGTTTACAAACAAGCAAGAAAAAGGGTTCCTAGATGACTGGAGTTGTAGCAAAAACAATTGTGAAAGACTGGTATTCTGAAGTACTGAGCATATAGACTGTGTTCCCTGAGTGCATCAAATTAATTAATTTATTTTTTTACTAGAGTGTACACACTAGCCCTTGGTCACTCGGGCACTAGTCTGTGGTCACTTGGTATTTAAAAAAAACCTTGGTCTACAGGTAAAAGTAGATACAGTGCCCTGAAAAAGTATTCATACCCCTTGAAATGTTGCACATTTTTTCATGTTACAACCAACAACGTAAATGTATTTTATTGGGATTTTATGTGATAGACCAACACAAAGTGGCGCATAATTGTGAAGTGGAATGAAAATTATAAATGTTTTTCAAAATTATTTACAAATAAATATTTGAAAAGTGTGGCGTACATTTGTATTCAGCCCCCCCCCAGTCAAAATTTTGTAGAACCACCTTTGGCTTCAAATCCGGCTGCAAGTCTTTTGGTTATGTCTCTACCAACTTTGCACATCTACAGAGAGAAGTGTTTGCCCATTCTTCTTTGCATAATACCTCACGCTCTGTCAGATTGGATGGAGAGCATTTGTGAACAGCAATATTCAAGTCTTGCCACATATTCTCAATTGGATTTAGGTCTGGCCTTTGACTAGTAAATTCTAGCACATGAATATGCTTTGAACTAAACCCTCCCGAAAACATGATGCTGCCACCACCATGTTTCACGGTGGGGATGGTGTATTCAGGGTTATGTGCAGTGTTAGTTTTCCTCCACACATAGCTTTTCCTTTTAGGCCAAAAAGTAACATTTTGGTCTCATCTTACCAGAGCACCTTCTTCCACATATTTGCCTTGTTCCCCACGTGGCTTCTCACAAACAAGACTTCTTATGGTTTCCTTTCAACAATGGCTTTCTTCTTGCCACTCTTCTATAAATGCCAGATCTGTGGAGTGCACGACTAATAGTTGTCCTGTGAACAAATTCTTTCACTTGAATTGTGAGTCTGTTCACAGGCCACTTGTCTTCTTCTCTGATTAATGCTCTCCTTGCCCAGCCTGTCAGTTTAGGTGGACAGCCATGTCTTGGTAGATTTTGTCGTGGAATTTCTGTCTGTTTGCAGAGCAGACAGACAGATATCTAGTCTCTAATTCATCTTAATGAAATAAACCATCTTAAAGCTAAATAAGTTCACTCACCATCCATTCTCTGCCCATCAATTCAAGTCAAGAGACCTCACCAATTGTTCTCAGTCTAGCTCCCAGTCATGACTGCTCTGCCGACGCCCTCACAGGCAGTTTTAGGGATAACCCTTCTAACAGGGACTCAATACAGTAATATAACAATAACGAAATAACACAACAACACCACATACAATACAATGAATAGAAATACATACAATGCTGGCTAAAGTCTTATGGGCGTGTCTGGGCAGGGAGTGCATGTGCCCCCCTGACCCAAAACCGATCACAAGCTCTCATATTAATCGCTAATAGAATCCTTAATCTGCGCCATTCCATAGAATAATACATATCCAGATTATACCCTTATTGGAGGCTATCTACAGGTGTACGCTACAAATCCCAACCCATGCTGATCAGACATGACCCAGATAAGAGCAGACATCTGTCCATAACCACTAGTGTGCTTGTGGAGTAAGCACATCCCCTCCCCAACGATCGTCGGTGCTAAATGCACAGAGGGCCCCTCGCCGGTGGACATACGCCCACGCCGCAAACATCACACTCCAACCTCAAGACATTTTCTACTACCAGACGAGATTCAACCAGCCTCAGACTGCCCCAGTCATCTCTATTTAGAGCGGGTTGTGGAAGTACTAAGACTGGGTGCCATTATGACAATACATATTAAATACATCTTGAAATTTCCACAACAATTTGCAGTTGTGCCATACTCTTTCCATTTTCGGATGAAGGATTGAACAGTGCTCCATGAGAGGGTCAAAGCTTGGGATATTTTTTTTAAAACCTAACCCTGTTTTAAACTTCTCCAAATCTCTGATCTGTATGGTGTGTTCCTTGGCCTTCCTGATGCTGTTTGTTCACTAAGGTTCTTTAACAAACCTCTGAGGGCTTCACAGAACAGCTGTATTTATACTGAAATTAAATTACACACAGGTGGGCTCTATTTACTAATTAGGTGACTTCTAAAGGCAATTGGCTCGATTTTTGGTAGAAGTAGCAGAGTAAAGGGGGCTGAATACAAATGCATGGCACACATTTCAGGTATTTATTTATTTTTAAATATGAAAACCATGTATCATTTTCCTTATGTGCCACTTTGTGTTGGTCTATCACATACAATCCCAAAAAAATACATTTACGCTTTTGGTTGTAACATGACAGAATTTTGAAAAGTTCAAGGGTATGAATACTTTTTCAAGGCACTTGAAAATATAAAAACTCACTGAAGCACACATAACAAAACAAAAACTATTTGAAATGGATGTCTCTGCAAGTGAAATATGTGCGGTTTAATCATCAGTTTTCATTAATGTATGGTGTGAATGAGCTCTAAAAAAACACATGAATGTCACATGAGATTAAAAATAGGTATTGGTAATTGGTATCGGCGAGTACCTGAGAAAAAGCATCAGTACTCTGTCTGAAAAAAATGGTATCGGTGCATTTCTAATTAAAACATACAAAATGTTTTATTGCGCAACATTGTTTGGCACTCTTTTTCTTGTTTTATTTCTGTCCCTTCGATTAAAAAAGAAAAACTTTTTTTTCCCTACTCATGACTTGATATGTGCCTGTAGATAATTTGCTTTTAGCAGAGAACAAAAAGAACTGGCTGATATTTTCTAGCGGTCAACTGAAACATTAATTCCCATTTCCTTTATGGTTTGAATCTGCACTGTAGCGTATTTGTGTCTCAATGATATGACACTGTGTATCCACTATATTTTGGTTGTGGAGCTTCTACATTATCATTTAACTTCTCTCATATCTGTTTTCCACTGTATGACACAATATTAAGGAGAGTAACTTGTGCAAGCTCCTTTTTAGGCCATATTTCAGGCTAGTTATTGATCGATAAGACTTGAATTATATTATGCAATGTGACTAAGCTTCATTTCCTTTCTCATCAACCACTGGGAATGCTTTTCTAAGTGATAATGAGCAGCAGTTCCCTTTAGGGATAGAAAAATGAAACTTGCAGTACCTCCAGGGGCTTGTTATCATGCTGCACAACTCAGCCTAAGTTTAAAAGTAACCAAACAGAATAGGGGTGCCTAAGGCTGTTAGTGTTTCTAGATCTCCAAGACCAGGTATTTCTTACTGCAAAAATAAGTTTTAACATTGTTATTTAAAAACTGTGTATGTTAGGAGTAAGGACACTTTCCTTATAAATTGGACACTTTGGCCTTGAGGTCTACATGCAAATTAAACTCTATGTTTAGTGAAATATATTAATATAGTAATGCACATTATCTGAAAAAAAAATACATATGTGTATGTTCTCTTATGAAATGTACAATCTATAGACCAAAATCAAATAAACGATGTAACCCTGAATGACATCCATAACTCACCCATGGCAAATTACTATACATTTTGGGGCAGATCCACAAAGAAATTACGCCGGCGTATCTATTGATACGCCGCGTAATTTCAAAGTTCCCACGTCGTATCTTTGTTTTGTATCCACAAAACAAGATACGACGGAATGAGAGATCGATCCGACAGGCGTACGTCTTAGTACGCCGTCAGATCGTAGGTGTATATTTACGCTGGCCGCTAGGTGGCATTTCCGTCGAATTCTGCTATTAGCAAATTAGCTAGATACGGCGATCCACGAACGTACGTCCGGGCGGCGCTTTTTTTTTACGTTGTTTGCGTTCGGCTTTTTACGGCGTATAGTTAAAGCTGCTATATGGTGGCGTACTCAATGTTAAGTATGGCCGTTGTTCCCGCGTCGAAATTTAGAAT
The DNA here is from genome assembly GCF_905171775.1 of Rana temporaria. Taxonomy (NCBI): domain Eukaryota; kingdom Metazoa; phylum Chordata; class Amphibia; order Anura; family Ranidae; genus Rana; species Rana temporaria. The sequence goes on from NC_053489.1 coordinate 223,021,435, forward strand.
TACGTCACCGTCGTAAGCATTGGCTTGTTCTGGTTTAATTTCGAGCATGCGCACTGGGATACCCCCACAGACAGCGCATGCGTCGTTCAAAAAAAACGTAATTTACGTCGGGTCACGATGTATTTACATAAAACACGCCCCCATCACATCGATTTGAATTGCGTGCCCTTACGCCGCCAAAGATACACTACGCCGCCGTAACTTACGGCGCGCATTCTTTGAGGATTCGAAAAAAGTAAGTTACGGCGGCGTAGTGTATCTTAGATACGCTACGCTCGCCGGTAATATGCGCCACTGTACGTGGATCTGCCCCTTTATGTTTAGAGCATTTTAAATCACTATCACTTTCAACCCAAAAGATTAACCTGATGTGATTTTACAACATGCTCACTTTTAAAGGTGATTGTAAAGCCTGATATACCTTGTTGGCTTACATATAGGCTTATTTAATGGCACTAAACAAATTAGAATTGTGAAATATAATAGCTAATAGTAATCAATCACATTTCAGTTCACTATGGTCAGGTAAGAGGATGATAGTCTCTGGCTATTGGGAGCTGCTACTCATAGCTCCCAACTGTCCCTGATTCTGGGCTCCTTCTGCATATGGTTGTCTGGTGAGCAAGTTTAGAGAGGGGAGAGATTAGGGGGATCTGTAATAAGGATTCTGTAGGATGTGTGTTTGAAGGGGGTGATGGTGTCTGTGCTGAGCACTCTGTACTTGGGGGCAAGGGGAGGGTGATTGTACTAAGAGGTCTGTATTTGAGAGGGGAGAGTGTCTGTACTGAGGAGCCTGCACTGGACAGGGGGGGTGCGATATCTGTACTGAAGTGTCTGTAGTATGAGGATGGTGTCTGTACTTAGGTGTCTATACTGGGGGGCTGTATTGAGGGGGTGGGCTGGGATAGGACATTTATAAATGTTTGGCGGTCAGTCTGAATTGAGGTGACTGTGCTGGGAGGGATCAGTCTGTATTGAGGTGTTGATCCTGGGGGTCATCTGTTCTAAGGGGTCTGTTCTGGGGGTTGATCTATGCTGAGAGGCCTGTGCTGGGAATGCTCATCTGTAATGAGGGGTGTGTTCCAAGGGGGGTCCATCTGTACTGAAGGGGTGGGTCTGTGCTGGGGCGGTCATTCTGTCCTAAGGGAGCTGTGCTGTGGGGAAGTTGGTCTGTGCTGGGGGGGCCTTCTACGCTGAAGGGTCTGTGTTAGAGAGTTATCTCTGTAAATGGAGGGGAGGGGTAGAATAAGAGAGGAGATTTAGGGATGTTAGGGGAGTGTGTGCATTTTTTTATAATTATAAAGCTAAATACCTTCTTTGCCCAAATCTTCTGTGTGGTCACAGGTCCTCTCTCTGCTGTCCTCGATCTAAGGAGTACAACGGGAGGGGCAGGGATTACACTCTGACATATGTAAGCTAGAAGAGGGGGGATATGTGAAAGGCAGACCTGGGCAAAGAAGGTGTTTAGCTTTATAACTGAAAAAAAAAATACACACACTGTACTTGGTATGCTCCTGAAATATAAAAAATAATATAATATATATTACTTTACACTTTACCAAAGTGGAGGAGCAGCCACAACAGAATACTCAATAAAGGCAGGATGAGAGGGGAGGGGAGGGACGGAGAGGAGAGCAGCTTTACAGTTAATACACAGACTACGTAACTGACAGGGAGAGAGGGAGCGGGAGACAGGGAGATGCAGAGGTGCTTAATATGCAGCAGAATGACAGAGGCACATAGTCTGACCATGCTATCAGGGATCAGCAGCCATGATAAGCATGGTCAGTACAAAAAAGAGAAGACATGAACAGGCAGGAGCAACCAGGTATTGTGAAACATAGACAAGAACAAAAGAACTATGATATATATATATACACACACACACACACACACACACACACACACATATATAGGGACAGGAGCATTTTTTATTAGTGTTACAACCACTTTAAGACCCTCACAGTCAGAACAATTCCTGCAAGGCAAGCTAGAAGCTCCAGTATGTAATGTGCAAGCTCTGGCTAGTGATTCAGCCTGAACATTCAATAGTTCATGGGGTCCCTACTTCAAAGAGCGTCAACATCTGCTCTGGACCCCAAATTGTTTGCAATAATATTGTTTAGGTGCTGCCTGCAACTGCTATCTGCAGGTGGGTCGGTCTGCTGCGGATGGGGAAAAAACATACAAGTGACACTGAAACAGCTACCAACACTGCTGCTTCTCCTTTCAATCTGAGGATTGGAGGCATATTGGGCATGACAAGGGATTCTGCCACAATCTGAAAATACAACCAAGTAGTTCTTCTGCAGCACCTTTTTTAAGTGGTGAATTTTTCCCTTTGCAGATGCAGAACCTGTTTCACCCTGAATAGCGGCAGAACCTCTGCCTCTCCCAAAAGGCCTGCCTGATATTATGAATACAGGGGACTTTAATTCCCTGTAGTACAGCACAATACAGTACTAATGCACCTGACTTCATAAAAAGCTGAATTCGAAGTGGCAACGATAGTCCTTTTTGGGGCCAGAAGCTTCCACTTTGCATATTATTTAATATATACTGCGATTCTGTACCATCCAAATATGCTACAGAAATCTCCCTCCACTGAGTCTGGCTGCCTGTTCACTTCCTGGATTTATACAGCCACTCAGAGGCACACCTCCAGCTCTGCAGATCTCATTGGCCCTCTTATGACTCACCCCCTTCCCTTCTTGGCAAACTCTCATGCGACTTAAAGAGAGAGAGAGCTGTGCATGATGTCATAAGCCTAGGTTTTTACCAGACAAGAAAGAGGAAGTGGGCTGTATAAGATATTTACTGGCAGAATTTTTTTTTTTTATAGATGGAAGGTTGAAAAAAAATACTGAAGTTCCGCTTTAATTTTTCCACATGCCACTCCCCTAATGGAATTATTTTTTCACTTTTTTTTTACTTTGATGCAGGCTACATCATCTGCAATCTTTGGGGTCTGCTTGAGTGCACTGGCATAATCCAGATTTTTTTTGCGATACATAACAGCCCAGCATTGATTCCTTAATTAGCAATCAATGGGTCTCACACTCTCACACTCTATCTCTAAAATATGTGGCCTATAAATCAAAGGTTTACCTCCAACTTCAGCAAGGAGAGGATCACCTTCCTGGACATTGAGTTGTTTGTATACGAAACTGGCAATTTGTGCACTACCCTATATAGAAAACCAACTGCAGGGAACACTCTGTTACACGCTACACGTTCACATCCGAAATCACTAATTAACAGTATTCCGTACAGTCAATAGCCTGAAACGAAAATGTACAAAAGAAGAAGACTTTACTTTTAATCTAATCAGCTATATGAACGTTTAAAGTTCAAGGGGTACACCAAAACTTGTTTGAAAAAGGCATACAACAACGTAAGATCCCTGGATAGAAACACATTGATTTATAAAGCAAGAAAATAAAATTGATTCAACCAGAATAATAACTAGATATAATAGACAACATGAAAAATTCTGGTATCTCCTTACAGCTGACGATAAAATCAACAAGTACATTAAAACCTTCCCTGAGATTACCTTTAAACGGTCACGCTCCATTAAAGATACCATGGTATCCAGTCATTATACAACAAGTAACACCAATCAGATAGATAGGGTAAGTACCTACCCTTGTGGTAGTTGCAATTACTGTCGCTTTATACTACGAGACCCCAATATCAACCTTCCTATTGGTGACAGCTGGACACGTAAACGTAGAGTCACGTGCCAGTCGATCAGATTAGTTTACCTCATGAAATGTTGCTGTGGCGCGTTTTATGTAGGTAAAACCAAATACAACTTCTTTTGTAGAATCCGTGACCATGTGTTGGCTAAATCCAAACGGAAGATGGAAACACCCACCAGCCAGCACATGGGTTTATACCACAACCACAGTCTCAAGATTATAGGGTTTAATGCCCTAGAACACATTCCACCAAACGAGAGGGGGTTGTGATGCAGATAGACAACTCCTTCAAATTGAAGCTAAGTGGATTTACTGCTTGGAAGCTACAAGATATCCAGGCCTTAATGAAGGCATTAGCTTAAAACTCTTCCTATAAATATACACTACTATACCATCAACTTAGTATCATCATACAAATGAACTTGCATTGTTTTGGTGTGACCCCTGCCTTTCTCTTTCCCCTCTCTTGCCATTTACGTGCCATGCGCCCCACTCTTTTCCGTGCCTTGCTCGGCACCTTTATACTGGGAGTGCTGGTGGTTGACGTAGTCGCTATATATGTCACCACTGTTTAAAGAGAAAATGCAGCATCCCAAGGACTACTGCTTTTTCTCGCTTATGATAAATTCCTTGGCCCAGATTCAAGAAGCTATTGCGCCCGCGCAACCATAGGTTGTGCGGCGCAATAGCTGTTTTGCTCCCGCGTAGCGAATGCCCCTGATTCAGGAACATCGCTACGCGGACTGCAGCCTAGAATATGACAGGCATAAGCCTCCTTATGCCTTCATATCTCAGGCTGCATTCTTGCGTTGGCCGCTAGGGGGCGCGGCCATTGTGATCGGCGTATAGTATGCAAATTGCATACTACCACCGATTCACAAAAGTTGCGCGGGCCCTGCGCACGCAAGGTACGGAGTTTCCGTACGGCGACTTTAGCGTAAGGCTGCCCCTTCTCATAGTAGGGGCAGCCAATGCTAAAGTATAGCCGCCCTTCCCGCTCGTGAAATTTAAATTTCACGTCGTTTACGTAAGTGATTCGTGAATGGCGCTGGACGCCATTCACGTTCACTTAGAAGCAAATGACGTCCTTGCGACGTCATTTGCCGCAATGCTCGTCGGGAAAGTTTCCCGACGGAGCATGCGCTGTTCGCTCGGCGCGGGAGCGCGCCTAATTTAAATGATTCCCGCCCCCGGCGGGATCATTTACATTAGACGCCCTTATGCAGGGCTAATTAGCATAGCGCCCGGCGCAATTTACGGAGCTACTGCTCCGTGAATCGCGGGCAAATCCAAATATTTGCGTGGGCGCAGAGCAAAATCTTTGCCCTTTGCCCACGCAAATATTGCGCGGCTCTACCTGAATCTGGGCCCTTATATTTACAAATTTTGGTATATCTATTAAATCAACATGTTAAAGTTTTATTAAAAAAAGCTTTGTACTTAGTGTATCTCTGAAAGAGCATTTAATGTATCATTATATGTGGTGCCTGAGAACATTTGAAACCCTGTGGCTATAAATATAACATTTTAATACCATCAACTTAATATTATCATACAAATGATTAAATTATAAAAATATTAAAAAAAAAAATGGTTGTTTGTTTTTCACAGTTTTGTTTTGTTTTCCGTTGTATGTCCCTGGGTTGGTGGGGAATGTCTGGTGTTAATTTCTATTCAGAGCACTCTTCCGACATCATTCCCTGGCTCTCCCTTTTAACACATCATGGGCTTTCACTGCAGACGCCCAGGGGCACACATCAGCATGGTTGGTATTCACCTATTCACCTATTCCTGAATCCCCATGGAAACAAGGATGTTATGTCTGTCCGCAATTTTAGTGGCATTCCCCAGGGGGTGGTGCTGTGCTATGGGTCCATCTTGCATGCTCTGTAATGCCTGCTAATGACTATCCATGTCGTCACTATGGCAACCCAGATGCGCACTGTGGGTGGAGAGCTTTGTCCTCCACCAACCCACTTTGTGCGCACACTTCCATCCAGGTCCTCCCCAGGCAGGAAAGCCATCACCTCCCACATTGGTCGCCACTCACTGACATCCGCAGGTGCGTTGTTGACAGCGTGACGTCACCCGCTGCACCTCTATCTAACGCACACAGGGGGAATATAAATAGACCCACACAGCAACACAGCTGCTACGGGGCTTTCTGGGAGTCACACTTTACTTGGATTTGCAGACAGGTAGTAATCTTTGTTTTGAACTTGCCAACTCATCTATCCTTATCCATATACGAAACCTTTCTTGACTACACTTTGCTTATATAGAGCTTTCTTTTGGTGGTATTTAATCACCACTGTTTTTTTTGTGCTATAAACAAAAAAAGACTGAAAATGTTGAAAAAAATATATATTTTTTTACTTTCTGCTATAAAACATATCCACAAAAAAATCTAATTCCTTCATACATTTAGGCCAATATGTATTCTGCTACATTGTATTGCCTGCTTTGCATGTAAGCAACATACACCACATCCCTGCTGACAGAACAGAGCTCTGCCTTGTTTGCTTAGGCAGAGCTCTGTTCTGTGTCTCTCCTCATCCATCAGAGGGTGTCGGTGGACATACATTGACCGACACCTGCTGATCAGCTTGTGTTGTGTCTAATCACAGCACTGCCCGGGCGCAGGGGGCACGCTTGGTCAACAAGTGGTAAATAAGGTTGAGATTCTTTGCAGTACATCAGTATAATTGTTATCATTTCATATTTATTGATTAAATCTGCCTGCTCTCTCCCTAAGAGCCGGTTCACACTGGGGCGACTTGCGATCCGACTTCATGTCGCCTCAAGTCGTCCCAAGTCGCGCTGTAGAGAAAAACAATGGAAGTGAATGGGAGCTGTGTTAATACACACGACTCAAGGCGTTCCGACTTCAGAAAAGGTTCCTGTACTACTTCAATCCGACTTGTAGGCGATTTGTACCCATTGATTTCAATGGAAGTCGCCTCAGAAGTCGGATCACTGTCTTAACTTAAGCGACTTTCCAGGAAGATAGCATAAATTTCTCAGGCAAACCTCTCCTGCCCCCCTCCCTCCCCCTCCCTCTCCCAGAGCTGATTGTTGTTTTATTGGCCACTGGAAAGTCTCCTGTCCTGGAGACGACTTCAAGTCGTGTTGTAAATCGCCCCAGATCGCCCTGTGGTTCATGTTCAAGTCGTGTCGGAGTCGCCTCTGAAAGTCGCGCTGGAAGTCGTGTCGCCCTAGTGTGAACCGACTCTAAGCCCTGGTTCACATTGATGCTACTTTGAAATTGTGCTTCTTGCCTTGAAGTAGTATGATTTTAAAGTAGCAAGGTCAGTGCAATTTCCGCTGCTACTTTATAGACATCTGTGGCTTTTTGGAGATCTCCAGCTATGACTAAGCAGAGTGTTTGGTGTGAAACATGTCAGTAGCAGTGCAGTTAGTCTGTACCAATTTTTGATGTCTTGATTTTATATTTTTCTAATAAAGGTGAATATTTGGAGTGCGGCTATCCAGCCATTTCTTTTTCAATCATTCCTTTTTTTTTAATTCACTTTATTTTTATTTTTTATTTTCTTATTTCATACATAGATATGCCTAATCGGCATCCGTTGCATTTCAATTGACATACATTTGTATTTCAATCATTCCTGTTGCAAACAGAGCCAGCACCCTTTTTTATTGCGGAGACAGCTGAGTGCAGGAGATGTAATTACCTTAGAGCGGTGAACTCCCACATTCTAGAAGTCGCACCTGAAATCGGCAAAAGTAGTGCAGGAAATACTTTTGAAAATTGGTGCGGCGCCCCAAAATTGCTGTCGCACTGATTGGATCTGTGCCATTGCCTCCAATAGGCTGTGACTTGTCATGCGATTTGATCTCTCAAAAAACATGACAAATTGCTCTAATATGAACCTAGGCTTACTAAATTGTTTTTAAATGCGGGAAAAGCAATTCTGTAAAATGAATATGTCAAAAATTTAAAAGAAAATCTTGCTTAATCCTTCAGAAATTGCAGACTATCCAATACGATTTAAAGTGCTAAGATTTTTCTGTATTAAATTTAAAGAACAACTCCACTATTTTGAAAGAAAAATATGCCCCTCTGGGTGATCTATGTACATTGCAGGGATTTTAATAAATTTTGTTGCAGAGTCCTACCTTTTGTTTTTCAGAAGAAATGGCGTGTTTGTCTGTATTCATCTGCAAAGTTAATATGCAATTGAGAAACTTTTTCATTGTTGATCAGCTGCTACACTTGCAGGGTTCTAATAAGGAAAGTGGCAGGGTTTGAGTTTCTTTAAGTGTGATTAAGCCTTTAGGAGTTGCTCAACAAAAATACATTTTTGTTGCAGAGGATGCAAGAATGCCCAATATCCGATTTGTATTTTAGTGAGCCAATCACACAAGTAGGAAATTATATTTCTGGGGGACGCTCCTCGCACCATCTGTGTACAGAATGTCTCCAGAAAAATACAGTGCTGCAGATTGAAAAGAGAGGTAATTTTTAATAACATTATAATACAATATAATATAAATGGCAATCAGCACACACACATAAAACACAAATAAAAACTATGCAGGCTGAACACCGAAAGGTAAATCACAGGACCTCAAATAATGTAAATAAAAGTATAAAGGTGCAGCGCAGTAATATAACTAATCAAGTCCATATGATGAGTGAAATAAATAATTACAATGGTAAACACCCCGTGACACAGATAATCTTCAAACGGTACTCTCAATGTGACAGATCCTCCACCAGAAGAAATGAACACTATTACCGGATATAATGGACCATTGAATAAACAATAGGTCAAACACGCTTGTTCCCCCGGGGGAGGAGCTACTGTTCGTGACGTCACCCGCACCCTTCCGTCTCCACTTGCGGCATACACACCGCTGTTTGCCGCTACACCAGCGTTTGTTTTGCTGTCATATACAGCTTTCATCTCGCATATGAGCTTGCATGCTCTTTTTACTTTTTGGTTTTTAAACGTTTTGTATCCTGTCCTGGAATAAAATGAGTCTACACTGAGAGTGTTTTCATATTCTTTTCCACCATATGGATCTTTTATTTATGGACTCTTGACTGACATCTTGTGGATCGCATCATCATCACCTATCCCCCAGAGTGTGGGAATAAGCGTGTTTGACCTATTGTTTATTCAATGGTCCATTGTATCCGGTAAGAGTGTTAATTTCTTCTGGTGGAGGATTGAGAGTACCGTTTGAAGATTATCTGTGTCACGGGGTGTTTATCATTGTGATTATTTATTTCACTCATTATATGGACTTATAATACAATATGGCCTGTGTCGCAATTGTGTATGTTATATTATTTTTTTTTTATTATTTGCTAATTTTGTTCCCATGAATGTAGTTACAATTTTAAGTTTAAAAATAGTCTGCCGGCTGTCTATACCTCAAAACTATTGGCTGGCTGTAAATCTGCATATTTTCCTGTCTTCTGTCTGGTAAATGTAACCCAATTTGTTATTCTAAAATGCAATCAGCTTGCTCTCTAAATCACATACAGCAGCATGCACAGTCTTAAAATCTGTGATGCAAATCTGTTAAAATTTACCATTTTCATTCATTCTTGGAAAAAAAAAAAAAAAACACAGCAATGTATTTTTTTTAATCTACTTGTTCTCTCATTCAGAAATAGTGGTCCATCAGAAAAGGGTTAAAGGGTTTGTAAAGGATTTTTTTTAATCTAAATAGCTTCATTTACCTTAATGCATTGCTGTTTTCATGTCTTCATTGTTCGTTTTTGCTCTCAAGTTGCTGAAATTCTTCTCTGATCTCCACACTTCCTGGTTGTCTGTTTCCTGATGACCACAGTACTAGGAGCTTTCTCTCTGTGGTCACTAATCAAGGAGGTGTGATTAAAACCCCTCAGCACCAATCAGTTTCATTTTCCAAACCATCACTGCCCTCTATTGGCTCTGTGGCTCTGTACATCACAGTAGCAGGAAACAACATGCAAAAAATGAAACTAGAAACTGCAGGTACATTATATGATTGATTTTTATCTATTTTTAATCATTTTTAAAATTAATCAGTTAACTATTATGTCTCTATACCCTGTAAACAGTCATTTCAGAAAAAAAAAATGTTTCCATTACAACTTCTTTAAACACTGTCAGAAATACTGTTGAATACTGCCAGTGAAACTTTGTTTACTTGCACTATTATTTGAATTACAAAGATGTAAAAAATGACTGTGCCCCCCAAAATAAATTGTGTGAGCTGCTGACACTGCAATTAGACAAATTGTGTATAGATATGTAAAGTAAAGTGCAGCGCTAAGTGACAGTGCAAATCTGCAAAAATGCAAACAAAAAATGGTATGGGTTATGAGAGTATGGTTACTATATAATGGCACAGTTTATGGGGGGCCAGCCTATACCCCAGATGACATGTAAGTGGACGAAACGTATCGGGATGTATAGTGCTGGCTCCATTTACTATGTTATATCTTTCTACTATTCTCTGTAATCACATCATAAACAGTGCCTGTATTGCTCATTTGGATGTAAGTGCAATATCTTATTTAATACATATTTAGTCAAGGATTTTATGCTATGTGGCGATTTATTTTACTATGACTCCCTCTTGCGGACTGGTGGAACTTATGAGTCCCTGGATGTTGGAACCTTACTGTTGTGTATCCTCTATGCAGGCTCTGGTGATGTCTGGATGTTTGACCTGTGTTGGTGTCTTTTCTGCATATCAATTCCGGTGACACTCAAAGTTTCCAGTTTTGCTTATTTGGCTTATTGCTGTTGACAGGTAGCCCACACCATCTGGTAGGAGTACCCAATTATGTTTGCTGGTGGTGGTCACACATCTGATGGTGACTCTGTCTTGGTTGTGGGCTCTTTGAGATCCTATTCTTTATCCATATGAAGAATTTTCCTTCAAAGGCTGAACATTCATTGTTTTACTTTATATGAACTACTTCACTTTAAGTATACATGTTTGGACTGTTACATGTTTTTCTTCAATTTAGTTTTTGATGGACATTTTATGTTTTTGTTTACAGGTGCAAGACATTGGCTCTTAACTCAATATTGTATTGTTATATTTTTTTTGTTTGCATATTTTCACATTTGCATTATTTAAATTGTCAGGACAAGTTTTCTGGGTGTTCCATCTTCTTGGTCTAAGCAGTACTGATAAACAAAGTTCTAGCATAATTTTAAGTAGTACAATCTCTGAGAAAAAAAAATACACATACGCAGTAATGGTGATTAAACTTTAATAGTTTTTTAGATAAGAAAATTATATATTATTCCAATTTTAACTGATATGACATAAAGTATAGTATAGTATAAAAATGTATTCCGCATTAAATGTGGACTAAATGTATCACTCCAAAGTCCCAGGAATCAAAATTATGGGCCAGATCCACGAAGCAGTTACGCTGGCGTATCTATTGATACGCCGCGTAACTTCTAGGTTGCTCCGGCGTATCTTTGTTTTGTATCCACAACGTACGTCTTAGTACGCCATCGGATCTAAGGTTCATATTTACGCTGGCCACTAGGTGGCGCTTCCGTAAATTTCCGTGTTGAGTATGCAAATTAGCTAGATACGCCAATCCACAAACGTACGTCCGGCCGGCGCATTTTTTTACGTCGTTTCTGTAAGGCTTTTTTCGGGGTAACGTTACCCCTGCTATATGAGGCGTAGCCAATGTTAAGTATGGACATCAGGCCAGCATCAAATTTTTCGTTGTGTACGTCGTTTGCGTAAAACGTTTGTGAATAGGGCTTTGCGTAGAATGATGTTCACATCAAAAGCATTGGCTTGTTGCGGGTAAATTTGGAGCATGCTCACTGGGATACCCCCACGGACGGCGCATGCGCCGTTAAAAAAAAAAACGTAATTTACATCGGGTCAAGACGTATTAACATAAAACACGCCCACAACTTAGCCATTTGAACTGCGCCCCCTTACGTCGACACATTTACACTACGCGCCTTAACTTATGGCGCAAATTCTTTGTGGATACAGGAAATACGCTGCAAGTTATGGCGGCGTAGTGTATCTGAGATACGCTATGCCAGACGTAAAAAAAGCACCGCGGTACGTGGATCTGGCCCTATGTATCCATTACTATATTTCAAAATTGGACACATTTCCACAGTGAGAAACAACTGTGGTTAATGCTCAATCTATCAATTAAATTAAAACAGTTTTGTTTAATAACTTGCTATATTTGTATTTAGTTACTGCTGGCTTAGTTTTCTTCATATCAGTGAAGGATCGATGCCATGCTAATTATTGCTTCACTACCTAGTATGTCACTGACATGGGGCAAGTTTTTAGCCAGTAAAGTCTGAAACTTCCACCTTGTATACCTGTTTCAGATCAACAACTTACTGCAAAGTAAAGCCATAATCAGGATGACAGGCTTGAAACTTGCACCTTAGAAACCTTAGCAGCCCCCATATTTATACTCTCAAGGGGTATCTTTAATAATACACTTTATGTGTGAACTAAAATGCATGTGGCAAGCAGTTATATTTAAAATGATTGTACCCGTTCTCTTTGAATAATTTCCCAATCACACAATTTAATATGCTTGATGGTGGATTATAAATTTCAACCCCTGTCCTATGTTGAGTAGCTGAATAAAACTAGAGACACTACAGCCAATTCCAAATTAGGGGACACCCTCATTAAAATATGCCAGCCTACATAGGAACTGTGGTCTATAATATATCCCCATGACTTGGCATGTTTGCTAAATATGGAATCTGATAGCTATGTGTCAACTTCATTAAAGCCTTTTATGTTAATTTCCCTCTTTGGTCTCTTTGAATCTTACACCCACAGGTTTTCTTTGTAGCATTTTAAAAGAACATTTAATTTACAATGAATTCATTACTTGCATGAAGAGGATCCCTATGCCTTAAGGGCTGAAAATGTATTACCAAAGTATATCTGGCCTATTTAAACCCCACTTCACGCCATCACAAAATTACATTTCACTTGAAGCTCCTTTGTGCCATTCATATGTGACCTAAGGCTGGACAGCCCAGCCATGCAAATATCAGAGACCCCCTAATGCAACCACGTATGCTATGTGTTTGATTTGAATGTGCATACAATAATGAGCGTATTTTATTAATTTACAGGTAATTCTTTTATATAAATATTCATGCTGGCATACAACATACACATGTCTTCCAATATTGAATAGTAAATTCACTGTGCTACAGTATGTTACTTAAATATGGATGTGTATGGTTTGGTTGCAAAAACAGAACCACGATATACATTTGTGGTTTAGATAACCAAATATAATAAAACATTTGCAAAGTGAATAGCTAGTAAATATGTATGTTTTGAGGAATGAATAATGTATAACTGGTTTGATGGAAAAAACAATGCTGTATAATTAGTGGTGTAGCAGGTATTGTAACAATGACTAAACCACAAGGATCATGAGGTCTTTCCTGTGACTTTCATCTTCTTAGTGTCTTTTTCTCCTCTTTATTAATCATTCTGATGCAGCTTCTGTTTGGATTACTGGGCACTAGTTCTATAAATGCCTCTGATCATAGAGCCTTTCATAAAGTAACTATGGAAATTTCTATGGTTACGCTTTGTCATAGGTAGCTTAATGCATGTTCCCATTATTTTCTTTTTTTTATAGAGCTGCTAATAAACCCTTTGCATTCAGGTGAAAATTAAAGAAATGTGGGGATCCTTTCAGATAAGTGGCCAGTGAGAGTGCAATAACGACAAAGTACTCCAGTTGCAAATGATTTTACTTCAATCTTCAAATCATATAGACATAAGGCAAACAGCAAAAGCAGCTATATATATATATATATATATATATATATATATATATATACGTATATATATATACACATATATATATATATATATATATATATATATATATATAATATATACAGTATATATATATATATATATATATATATATATATATATATATATATACACACACATGTACAGTGAGGAAAATAAGTATTTGAACACCCTGCTATTTTGCAAGTTCTCCCACTTGGAAATCATGGAGGGGTCTGAAATTGTCATCGTAGGTGCATGTCCACTGTGAGAGACATAATCAAAAAAAAAATTCCAGAAATCACAATTTATGATTTTTTAACTATTTATTTGTATGACACAGCTGCAAATAAGTATTTGAACACCTGTCTATCAGCTAGAATTCTGACCCTCAAAGACCTGTTAGTCTGCCTTTAAAATGTCCACCTCCACTCCATTTATTATCCTAAATTAGATGCACCTGTTTGAGGTCATTAGCTGCATAAAGACACCTGTCCACCCCATACAATCAGTAAGAATCCAACTACTAACATGGCCAAGACCAAAGAGCTGTCCAAAGACACTAGAGTCAAAATTGTACACCTCCACAAGGCTGGAAAGGGCTACGGGGAAATTGCCAAGCAGCTTGGTGAAAAAAGGGTCCACTGTTGGAGCAATCATTAGAAAATGGAAGAAGCTAAACATGACTGTCAATCTCCCTCGGACTGGGGCTCCATGCAAAATCTCACCTCGTGGGGTCTCAATGATCCTAAGAAAGGTGAGAAATCAGCCCAGGACTACACGGGAGGAGCTGGTCAATGACCTGAAAAGAGCTGGGACCATCGTTTCCAAGGTTACTGTTGGTAATACACTAAGACGTCATGGTTTGAAATCATGCATGGCACGGAATGTTCCCCTGTTTAAACCAGCACATGTCAAGGCCCGTCTTAAGTTTGCCAATGACCATTTGGATGATCCAGAGGAGTCATGGGAGAAAGTCATGTGGTCAGATGAGACCAAAATAGAACTTTTTGGTCATAATTCCACTAACCGTGTTTGGAGGAAGAAGAATGATGAGTACCATCCCAAGAACACCATCCCTACTGTGAAGCATGGGGGTGGTAGCATCATGCTTTGGGGTGTTTTTCTGCACATGGGACAGGGCGACTGCACTGTATTAAGGAGAGGATGACCGGGGCCATGTATTGCGAGATTTTGGGCAACAACCTCCTTCCCTCAGTTAGAGCTTTGAAGATGGGTCGAGGCTGGGTCTTCCAACATGACAATGACCCGAAGCACACAGACAGGATAACCAAGGAGTGGCTCTGTAAGAAGCATATCAAGGTTCTGGCGTGGCCTAGCCAGTCTCCAGACCTAAACCCAATAGAGAATCTTTGGAGGGAGCTCAAACTCCGTGTTTCTCAGCGACAGCCCAGAAACCTGACTGATCTAGAGAAGATCTGTGTGGAGGAGTGGGCCAAAATCCCTCCTCCAGTGTGTGCAAACCTGGTGAAAAACTACAAGAAACGTTTGACCTCTGTAATTGCAAACAAAGGCTACTGTACCAAATATTAACATTGATTTTCTCAGGTGTTCAAATACTTATTTGCAGCTGTATCATACAAATAAATAGTTAAAAAAATCATACATTGTGATTTCTGTATTTTTTTTTTTTATTATGTCTCTCACAGTGGACATGCACCTACGATAACAATTTCAGACCCCTCCATGATTTCCAAGTGGGAGAACTTGCAAAATAGCAGGGTGTTCAAATACTTATTTTCATCACTGTATGTGTACCCTGTTAGTTTTGTCCTTGAGCAGCAGTACCAAATGTTATATTTATTTTCGCCCAAAAAAATATATATGGACTTTAATAGAGAGGTATCATAACAGAGTATTTTTTTTTCTGGCTTTAAAAAACACCATCTTGACATTTTACAAAACATAGGGTTTCCCAATGATCTGCTGGGACCCTAAAAACAGTTTTTTTGAAAACCTCTTGGGGTCTATACTTAATCAGCAAAATATTTTGTGTGTTCACTGCTCCTAAGATTCCAAAAATAATCTGTAGTGTTATATACATTAGTTCAGTGCTGCTACTTAAATAATAAATCCCAAACATGTTGTAACATTAATATTAGTGTACCAACCAATAATCAATTTCATAGTAGCTCAACCACTGCTACTATGCAGTGGACAGTAATATATTTGCAAGTGATATAATCAAACATTAAAATAATAAAAAAAAATCTGAAATTTCTAAATCATACAAATAAGCCCATACAACTGTCAAAATAATGATGTATAAGTCAAAAATCTTCAAAGTGAATTCAGGAAAGTTTGTGATTAACAGTTTACTCTCTATGTAAGTAGAGCCAGGAATAATACACCTTTTATCCACGACCAGTGCAATTTAATAGAGCCGTCTCCCCTATGGAAATGCAGATTGAATTGCCTTTCACTTTCATGAATAGGCAAATAAACGTTAAGGTCGATATCCACCTGGTAGTATCACTCCACAATCAGCAGGTCCCATCTTATCACATGTGTGTGAGAGAAAACAAAAAGCCTCCAATAGTACATTAATTCCATAAAACATTTATTAAAAAACAAGTAAACCACTCAAATTTGAAATCATCTTTTGTATTATTTTCATGTTTGATTATATCACATGAAGATATTTGATTGTCCACTGCATAGTAGCAGAATGTATTGTTGGTTAACCTCCTTGGCGGTGTTCGGAGCGTGAGTCTGGGTTGTTTTTTTCTGCTAGGATAGGTAACCCCGAGCCTGCAGCGGCGTTCCCTTACCTTCTCCTGTCGATCCAGCGATGATATCCCATTGCTGTGATCGCCAGTGAGATCACAGCCGCTCCGTCCGTCCATCACCTGACTTCCTGGTTCCGTTCCCTGCAGCAGCAGTGGTGCATGGGAGCGGAACTGGGAGGGAAATTCAAATGTAAAGTAAAACACAAACACATTAAAGGAGGTGATACATTGTAATCTGAGAGGATTACACTGTATCACCTTAGGATCTGACACAGTGCCTTTACAGTGCCCCTTGCCTGTCATTTGTGCCCATAAAAAATCTTTGGAAAATGGCATAAAAAAGTGCCACTTTACTACAAAGGTGCTTTTGGATCAGTTGAGTGACAGCGGCAGCTCGCAGAACAGAGCGATAGTGAGTCGTGGGGAGATTTGTCATCTGACTCTGACACTGACCCGGAAAGTGATAATGGCGATGATCCTGCATCTGACAAAAGCGATGTGTGCACTTGGTGCCCTATAAACAGCGATACGGACCAGGTAGCGCCCCAGAGATTCCGATTCACTGGATCACCTGGGATGAAGGTAGATGTTGAGAGTGACAGTCCTCTGGAAACCCTCTCGCTACTCCCGTGACCCGCCAGAGCACTGCAGAGGGAGGGGACCACGAGATCCCCTGCTGACAGAAGAGAAGGGCAGAGGGAGATCAGCTGAGTGCCGCTCGGTGCTTCCTTGGCCCACCGGAGCTGTCCCCCCGCTCTGAGCACTGGAGGGAGGGGGGCCGAGATCCCCCCGCTGACAGAGAAGAGGAGATCAGCTTAGCACCAAGCGGTGTCGCACCAAAGGTATCCGATACAGCTATATCACAGAAGCACACACCCTCCACACCATATACTACTGCAGGAGAGTGGGCTGTAGCATTCCACAACCACCTTAAATTAGGTCTTATTTTCGGGGTAGGGCTTATATTGCAACCCTCCCCAAAAATCACACTAGGTCTTATTATAGGGGTAGGTCTTATTTTCGGGGAAACACAATATGAATTTGTCTTATCCACATAGAGTGCTAAATTATGTCTCGGAGCATACAGCCTGGCTGTAGCCTTTTGTGTCTCTCTTCCTTTCCTCCACACATCGAGGTCCACCCACTGGTGGACCTCGATGTGTCCACCCCCTGTATGATCCAAGCCAGGCATCTGAGATCTCCTTCACTTCCTGCCCTGCAGACAGCATCCTGTGCAGTAAAAAAACACATCCTGTGCAGTGGGGAAAACCGAATTGCTGGCAACCCTCAAGAAGGATCCTTTACCTGACAGATATGCCTAGGATACCTTCATTTCTTTAAGTGCATTTATGTTTGAGCTATTAAAAATAACTTAATAATATTGCACTTAGGTGCGCATCCCTCTCTCTTTTATGTATTGCTGCAATCGTGTGTGTTTTCTACCAATTTGCTAATATAGCCTTTAAAAAAAATCTTCCTAACATTTACTTTTTATATTATATCATGTTATGAGTCCACCTGTTTATTTGGATACATTATCACGTGTGAGTTATCCACCAGCTAGATGCCAGGCACCTCATTTAAAGTCCCAACTTCTACTTTTTAGTTAACTTCAATAGGGATGGAAGCACAGAGTCCTAGTTTGCTCTGTGCTTAATTTAAAGTCCCAAACAACCCCCCCCCTCCCCATTTTCCTCAGAAAATGTAGATCAGTAAAGATCCATTTTAATGAATGCAGCTTATTGGAGTTAGCTTTCTGGAAGTTTAGTGTTCTTGTGGAATGTACATATTTATCTTTCCTGTAACTTATTTTAAACACAGTGACCACTGTTGCTTACATTGGGCCAGATTCACAAAGGAGATACGACGGAGTATCTCAGATACTCCGTTGTATCTCTCAGAGTATCTATGCGACTGATTCATAGAATCAGTTACGCATAGATAGCCCTAAGATCCGACAGGTGTAATTGTTTTACACTGTCGGATCTTAGGATGCAGTACCGCGGCCGCCGCTGGGGTGAGTTCGCGTTGTAAACCAGCGTCGGGTATGCAAATTAGGAGTTACGGCGATCCACAGCGGTTTTTCGCGTTCGCTACGTCGCTGCTAGTCGAAATTTAAAAATTCACGTCGTTTGCGTAAGACGTCCGGGAATACGGAAGTACGCTACGCACGTCGCCGTTCGAAGCACGGCGGGAATTCTGAAACGGAGCATGCGCAGTAGGTCCAGCGCGGGAGCGCACCTAATTTAAATGGCACACGCCCCTTTAAATTACACGGGCTTACGCCGGAGGCCGCCAGCGTAGGTTTTCATTGCAAGTGCTTTGTGAATCAGGCACTTGCGATGAAAACTTGCGGCGATGTAACGTATCTACGATACGTTAAGCTGCCGCACTTCTACGTGAATCTGGCCCATTGTACTTAGTTGAAACATCAGAAATTATCGCATTCGAAATTATTAGATCGGCTAGATAATTTTTTTCTAGTTGAGGCTTCTATCATTTGACCCATGAAATTGTCTTACAATGTGTTTAAGATACTGCAAGCCTTGGCGAGTATGCAATACCAATCAATATCTGGAAAACACTGGACAACGTTTTGCTTCCTGAAAACATTATGTGATTCTGACAGACCTTCAAACTGAACATAAACATAATTTTCTAATGATTGTATCACACTGGAATCTTGAAAAATAAAATAGTTTTGCTGATGATTTTCATGTTTACTCTGGTGCATCTTACTGCAGCGGACAAGAATAGTCAGTCAGCATTAGCTGAAAGTAGTTGCCAAGACAATTCTCAACGACAACCTCAAATGCTTCCCTATCGATTACCCCTGGCCCCACTAACAGATGTTGAAACTGATTGTCACTAATGATGTATCTGGTCTGTGGACCAACAAAAATTACTTCTTTAACACCTTTTCGCACAGCCTATAGCAGATTCATGGCCAGGTGGGTGCTTTAATATCCTGACTGGATGCCATGTGACGTCCTTCAAATTGTGCTGCTCGTGCATCCTGATCGGTGGTGAGCACAGCACATCACCAATCAGAGTAAAGAGCCGATGACATAGGCTTTTTACCATGTGATCAATTGTGTCCAATCACAGCTGTACATATAAACAAATGCCAGTTATCATCATTTCCTTTCCTTAGCGCTGTCATCATCTGAGGAAAGGAAAACTGATAAGCTTTGCCGTTACAGGAGACATTTACGCTGATAATCATAGCATAAGTGTCCATCAATGCAGCATATTAATGTCCATCAGTGCAGCATATCACTATGCATCAGCGCCGCATATTATGTCCATCAGTGCAGCATATCAGTAGCCATCAATGCAGCATATCAGTGCCACCTATTAGTGCTCATCAGTGCCGCCTCATCAGTGCAGCTTATCAGTGCCCAGCAGTGCCACCTCATCAGTCTCCATCGGTGACGCCTCATCAGTGCCCATCAGTGATGCCTCAACAGTGCAGCCTGATTAGTGCCCATCAGTGCAGCCTCTTCAGTGCCAATCAGTGCAGCTTAATCAGTGCCCATTAGTGCAGCCTATCAGTGCTCATCAGCACAGCCTCATTAGCAGACATCAGTGGAAAATAAAAATTACTTATTTGCAAATTGAAGAAAACTTTTTATTTTTTTTCAAAATTTGCAGACTTTGTTACTTTTTTTTTTTTGTAAAATATAGAAAACCCAGTGGTGATTAAATACCTCCAAAAGAAAGCTCTATCTATCTAAAAAAAAAATTATACAAATGTCATATGGGCACAGTGTTGCATGACCGCGCTGAAAGTTGGCCTGGGCCAAAAATGGGCAGAAAGTGCCCTGTATTAAAGTGGTTAACCTTTACATTAGTAATTCTTGGAAGCATCTGTCTTATAAAACAAAAACTTCAACTTCTCTTTTTATCGATTTCACTACATTTTTCATCAGTCTGAGATTTATGTGAATATGGGGTTCAATATGGGGTTCACTGGCCAAGTTTTTCTGTTTTGAAAAGCAAATTCTCTCAAGCGCCCATTTCTTTTTAATACAATGTGACAGAGCCAATACTTTTAGATCTGCACAGGTATTCCAGTTGTACTTAGCGTTCTGGATGTGCTTCAACAACAGTTTCATGTATTTGTATGTTTCTTTCATGTGTGAAGCATAGCCAACAGGGATTGCAAATTTTAAAAACTGAAGATTTCTTTTAAACAGTACCCGATAGGTTACATTTACAGGTTATTTTTAAGATTAGCGGCCAAAAATGTACACGTTACACTAAAAAGTGTCCAGGAAGCAACATTTTGTTGCCCAGTGTATCTGTGTTTCAATAAGAATCATTGGGCTAGATTCAGAAAGGCCACCGTAAGTTTGTGCGCGTGTAGCCTATCTCAGATACGCTACCCCGCCGTAACTTAGTGAGGCTGGGGCTGGATTCACAAAGAATCTGCGCCCTAAGTTACGGCAGCGTAGCGTACATCTGCCGGCGTAAGCGCGCCAAATTTAAATTCAGAAGAGGTGGGCGTGTTTTATGTAAATAAAACATGACCCCACGTAAATGACGTTTCTCACGAACGGCGCATGCGCCGTTCGTGAAAGAATCCCAGTGCGCATGCTCAAAATTACGTAATTTATGCAAAACGCCCTATTCGCGAACGACTTACGCAAACGATGTAAACGACGCAAAATTTTACGCTGGCCCGAACGTCCATACTTAAAAAAGCCTTACGCAAACGACGTCCATCACCGTCCCATCATGCTCCGGTAGGTACCCACGTGGTGGGTGCACGTGGGTAGGCACCCACCACGTGGGTACCTGCCGGAGCATGATGGGACGGTGATGCCTATATAAATGGGATGCAAGGCGCGCTTCCATCATTACAGCGACAACAGGCGACGAGGCAACATCGGAAGAACAGAAGACCAGAAGACCCTGACGCCACAGAAGACCGCGCCGGCTGCCTGTTTGAAATCGAGCTAACACACAAACATAGCAGGCAGCCAGCGCTGAAGAAGAAGGCACCGGAGAGCTGCAGAAGAACCGGGGTTCGCCGAGTCAAGAGCGGAAGAGGGGAGAAGATGGAAGAAGCCCCCCGGAGTCCGGAGAAGCCCCCCCGGAGTCCGGAGAAGCCCCCCCGGAGAGCGGAAGACCCCCGGAGAGTGGAAGACCCCCGGAGAGTGGAAGAAGAAGCCCCCCCTGCTAATTGAGCTAATAACGAAGACAGGGGGGGCCTCCGGAGCAGAATAATAAAATATTTTAAAAAGCCTTGTGTTGTGTGTTTATTAACTTTTACTTTTTGCCTCCAGGTGAATGGATAGGGGTACGATGTACCCCATATCCATTCACTTAGGGTGGGGGGGCCGGTATCTGGGGGCCCCCTTATTAAAGGGGACTCCCAGATTCCGATAAGCCTCCGCCCGCAGACCCCGACAACCAATGGCAAGGGTTGTCGGGAAGAGGTCCTGTCCTCATCAACATGGGGACAGGGTGCTCTGGGGTGGGGGGGCCCGCAGTGCGCCCCCCTGCCCCAGAGCACCCAACCCCCCCATGTTGAGGGCATGCGGCCTGGCACGGCTCAGGAGGGGGGGGGGCGCTCGCTCGTCCCCACTCCCTTCCTGGCTGGCCGGGTAGCGTGCTTTGGATACGGGTCTGGTATGGATTGTAGGGGGACCCCCTACGTCAATTTTTCGGCGTGGGGGGGTCTCCTTACAACCCATGCCAGACCTAAGGGCCTGGTATGCTCCTGGGGGGGGAACCCATGCCGTTTTTTTCTTTGAAAATGGGCATGGAGTTCTCCCTCAGGAATGCATGCCGCTGTCATTTTTTTTATCCCCGACGCAACTTTAAGCCGTCGCGATCCTCAAAACTCGGCGTAACGTAACTTCGCGCATGCGCAGTACGGCCGGCGCGCATGCGCAGTACGGCCGGCGCGGGAGCGCGCCTCATTTAAATGGGACTCGCCCCATTTGAATAGGAACGCCTTGCGCCGGCGGAATTTTAGTTACACAGCCTGAAATTTCTAGATAAGTGCTTTGTGGATCAGGCACTTAGGTAGAAACTTTAAGGCAGTGTAACTTAAATTGGATTTTTTAAGTTACGTCAGGTTTTTGTGGATCTGGCCCTACATTCTTTGGTCAAGCGTGCAGGAGGTAAGGGAATGTATGAGAAACATTTTTTTTTTCAAAGCTCACTCAAATTTTAAATAAGATGTTTTAAATATGGGACAATTACTTGGACAACACTTTATAAAAGAATATAAAAGAATATCATATATCCAACATTTTAATCCACCAGCAGGAAGGATTAAATGTCAACAAGGTTAATACAATTTATTTAAATGCAATCGGTATGATTTAATAAATGTATTACCATGTTTAGTGTCTAACATGCTGATGAGACAAAGTTGGGTTGCTTGGTATAGTACTTTAATGTTCATTCTATAAAAGAAAATTCTGCATGTATAAGCCATGTTATATATCTTCCTTTCTGAAGCCTCGTACACACGACCGAGTTTCTCGGCAAAAACCAGCAAGAAACTTGCTGGGAGATATTGTTTTGCCGAGGAAACCGGTCATGTGTACATTTTCGTCGAGGAAACTGTCGAGAAACTCAACGAGCCAAAAAGAGAGCAAGTTCTCTATTTCCTCGACGGGAGTCTCAAATTGGCTCGTCGAGTTCCTCGTCGGGCTGGTTTCCGATGAGAAACTCGAGCGTGTGTATGCTAAGAAACCCGCGCTTGCTCAGATTAGTATGAGACGGGAGTAAAAGTAGCATTTGTAATGGAGATAACACATTTTTAAAGCTGTAACAGACTGAAATATGCAAATCGTCTCTTACCAAACTTTTATTTAACACGCAAACACACATGAAATTAGCAAAAGCAGCCCCAAGAGTTTAGCCAGTGGAATCGAACTTCCCCTGCCGTTGTATGTGTTGTATGTCACCGCGTTTGAGAACAAGGAGATTTTGTCTTGACAGTGTGTACGCAAAGCCTAACAAGGAACTCGACGAGGAAAACGATGTGTTTCGCCCGACGAGTTACTTGGTTGTGTGTACGAGGCTTTATTCAGTATTTCTAATTAGATTATTTATATAATTGATTATCTGTGTTTTAATTCACTAAGATTTATTATTTCACATGATAATGTTATTCAATGATAATGGCATATATGCAGTCTTGTGAAAAAGTAACTACACAACAAGTAATTTTATTTGATATTTTCAACATATATGAAAAGGAAAACATAAGGGCCCGGATTCAGATAGAATGCTCTATCTGCGGGCGTAACGTATCTTAGATACGTTACGCCGCTGTAACTTTGGGCGCAAGTTCCGTATGCAGAAAGAACTTGCGCCATTAGTTACGGCGGCGTAACGTATGTGTGGCGGTGTAAGCCCGCCTAATTCAAATGGGGATGTTGTGGGCGTGTTTTATTTAAATTGAAGATGACCCCGCGTTTTTGACGTTTTTTTTTAACGGCGCATGCGCCGTCCGTGAAATATCCCAGTGTGCATTGCTCCAAAGTACGCCGCAAGGACGTATTGGATTAGACGTGAACGTAAATGATGTCCAGCCCTATTTGCGAACGACTTACGAAAACGATGTAAAATTTTCAAAACTCGGCGCGGGAACGACGTCCATACTTAACATTAGCTACGCCTCATATAGCAGGGGTAACTATAAGCCGAAAAAAACCTAACGTAAACAACGTAAAAAAATTCGCCGGCGGGACGTACGTTTCCGAATCGGCGTAAATACCTAATTAGCATATTCCTCGCGTAACTATACAGAAGCGCCACCTAGCGGCCAGTGTAAATATGCAGCCTAAGATACGACGGTGTAAGACACTTACGCCGGTCGGATCTTAGGAAAATCTATGCGTAACTGATTCTCTGAATCAGGCGCATAGATACGACGGCCCGCACTCAGAGATACGACGGCGTATCAGGAGATTCGCCGTCGTATCTCCTATCTGAATCCAGGCCAAGATCTTCATTCAAAAAATAAATATATACGTGTCTTGTCACATGGAAAAAAATAATACACCTCTATATTTACCACCAATTCAAATTCACAGTTTATACCCTTCTTAGAAAGTATGCTTAGCTTTTCTTAGTTAAGCCCCAGATATCGTATTATTGGTGTTCTATGTGTTATTGTTGTTTGAAGGTGTAATCATGCCAAGATCAAAAGAGCTCTTTAAATCTGACTTTCAAACTTTTTGTGACTTAAAATTTTATTTTGACCCAGCTGGTCTAGACAAACTGTTTAATTCACTAAATGCTGCACTGGCTCTAAGCACTGTATGTGCTGCATGTAGCTTCAGCTACATAGAGTACACAGCACAGGGTTCCAGCTGTGAGACAGAGACTTTCGTTCTCACACCAGGAAAAAAGCAGAGTGGCACTGAGCCATTTATAGGCAGCTTGGTATTCTGTTAATGAATACAAAGCTTCCTATGATTGGCTTAGTCAGAGAGCATGACTTCATCTGCCCACCTCAGACTCCTATCTCAGACAATCAGAGGAAGCTTTGTATTTATTCACAAAATACAAAGCTGCCTATGAATGGCTGAGCACCACTCAGACTGCCTCTGCTTTGTTTTTCGGGTGTGAACTACCTACAGTACATACAGTGCTTGAAGCCAGTGCAGCACTTAGTGAAGGAAGTAGTTTGTTTGGACCAGCTTGGTCCAAACAAAATATTTAAAGTCACAGAAAACCTGGAGATCAGTTTTAAGGCCCCAAAAAAGAATAATGGGAATTCAGGCAAGGGATTTACAAAGGTGACCAAATTATTTGAACTGAGTCATTTCACTGTGTTGGAAATAATCTAAAGGTGGCATAGATTTCAAGCTACTGATTGACTGATCAACCCATCAATTGTAGCCCAAGGGCTGACTCTTTGTTGCTAAAATAAATCTTCAAGAATCCCAAAATGTCATTAAAAGTGCATGCATCTGCAATCTGAAAGCGATTGTGTTAATTTAACCACTTCAATAAAGAGCAGGTGATTCGCGACCTTCAGTGCCACAACATCACTTCATAGACAACCTGTGAGACACACGCCCTAGGGGGATTTTTCATATCCATCCTATTGTTGCCATTTATCAGCATTACCCAAAAAACTTCTTTAGGAAACCAAATTTAATTATATATTTTTTTACCACAGATCCAGTTCACGTGCTTCACGCCTGAAGATTGGCTACAGCCATGAAACGTGTCGAGCTACAGATGCCGTGTACTTCGTTATACCCATTCCAACTATTTTATGTTCATTACCTCAGATAATAGGTTCCATGGGTGTCCATGTCAATCCCTCATGGGATGATTTAACTAGTATCTATGAGGCCCCACAATGGGACATTATTGTGTGTGTGTATGTGTGTGTGATCCATTGGACCATGTATTACCTTATTGTATAATCTTGTGTATCATCAATGTTGGTGACAAAGAGAGGCCCCAGATTACATTGTCTATATTGTATTTTTATATGTTCAATCATGCATATTGTTCGATTTTGTATCATGTATGAATCAAATTGGGCTCTTGTATAATTACCATAATATACCCTGGCTATGAACTATTAAATATGAACTTTACTCAATGAATTACAATTATTTATTTTGTACCCACATGTTTCAATTAAAGTCCAGATCTTCCTCTCCCCTTTCCCTTTCTCCCCCCTCCCTTATTTCCCCATTTCATCCATTAGAGCAAGACTACAGATTACTAGTGATTATATAAGAAAAGTCAGACCTTCTGGAACAATCTGATGTGGAGTGATGAATCAAAGACAGAGTTGTTTGGTCACAGCTACGATATTCATGTTTGGCGCAAACTGAAAACATTATTTCAGTAGAAGAACTTCATACAAATTGTGAAGTATGGTAGAGAATATTTTAAGGCTTGGGGTTGCTTTTCTGTTTCAGGACGTTGGCAAACTTGCAGTCATTGAATTCTGCATTGAATTAAAGTTTGCTTGATGAGAATATGAGGCTATCTGTTTAAAAGTTGAAGCTGAACTTAAAATGAATATTTAAATGTGATAATGATCCAAAGAATACCAGCATATCCACTAAGGAATGCTTCAAAAATAGAAATTGAAGGCTATGGATTGGTATAATCAAAATCCTAATTGAAATACGTTTAGGCCGGGTTCACACCACCCCCACATGCGGCTCACAGCAGGGGTAAGGTGAGTGGTTCACCGGTTCAGGTGAATTTTGGGCTGAAATCAAACCTGAAACACACCAAAAAAGGCACACGTATTTCCGGCACACTGCACCGGACCCGCTGCGGAGATATTTGAACCGGCTCCATAGAGAGCCAGTCACATTCTCCTGCTGTGCGAATTGAATGCGGGGAAACACACATTCAATTCGCATAGATGTGAACACGGCCTCAAAGTTGAACTCCAGTTAAAATTCCTATTTTGCAGTGGGACTGCCTTCACACTGCACAGCTTAATTGTTAATTTAGTCCTAGAAAAACTGGAAAGCCACTTCTACTTACCTTTTCCTCTGCTGCCACCCTCTGCATTGCTATTCAAGTGACCACAGCCTTCTCCAGTGGTTACAGGTCCTCTAATGTTATCAAGTAGAATGCAAGCCCCCTAGCAATGCATTCAACATGAAGATGCTGAGACACCATTGGTTGGCAAGGAATTGGAGTTCAAGTAAAATGTTTTTTTTTTTTGGATCCCTAGATTTTAAGGAGTAATTAACTCTTGAATTGCAAAGGCAGCTAAACTGCAAGGTAGTATATTTGTTTTAAGTAAATTAAGTAAATTAAGTCATTTTCCACAAATAGAGCTATCTGCGGTTTTTATTTTTTGGGCTATAAACAAACAAAGAACGACAATTTAACATTTTGCTATAATAAATATCCCAAATTTCTTCATCAGTTTAGGTCGATGCATATTCTTCTACATATCTTTGGTAGAAAAAAATCTCAATAAGTGTATATTTATTGGTTTTCGCAAAAGTTATAGAGTCTACAAAATAGGGAGTAGATTTATGGCATTTTTATAAAAAAATAAATCTTACTAGTAATGGTGGCTATCAGCCACGGAACTGTGACATTGCGGCAGACATATAGGACACTTTGACACATTTTTTGGTGACAGTTCTACAGCGATCAGTGCTATAAAATGCACTGGTTACTGTGCAAATGTCACTGGTAGTGAAGGGGTTAATACTAGGGGGCAACCAAGCGGTTAAGTGTGTTTCTTACTGTGGGGGGATTAGACTGTCTATAGGAGAAGCCAGATCATTGTTCCTAGCTTGCAGTTGGGCTTTGCTGACAGAACTGGGATTTGTGTGTTTACAAACACACAAATGCCCATTCTGTCTCTCGCTGTTGGGGGGTTGCAACCACTTTGGGTTGTTGCGTTAAATCAAATATTTAACTTCCTACCTATATATATATTTTTTTTCATATTCATATCAGTTTAGCTCTAAGGGGTAAACTTTTAATAATTAAAAGCATTTGTTTTAACTGTTATCACACTTCTTAAATTAAAATGACTCATCAGTAACTGGAAATGAACACCTGCACAACTACACGAGTACAATTGCAAAACTGACTATTCATTACAATACAAGTCCAAAGGAGAAAGAAGGTTTGCTTTTCAAGGTCCGAGACTATGGAACGCTTTACCAACCAGCGTTCGGTTGGAGGAAAACCACCTGACTTTCAGAAGACAGATTAAAACTCTGCTCTTTTGATGTCATGAGACACGAAACATCAAGCGCCCAGAGGCGATTCAGTTCGCATGTGCCTCGCTATATAAGTTTTACATTCATTCATTACAGAATGATTAGTATTTTGAAAAAGAGTAAAGCCCTGTACACACGATCGGTTTGTCCGATGAAAACAGACCAATGGACTGTTCTCATCGGACAAACCGATTGTGTGTGGGCCCCATCGGTTTGTTTTCCATCGGTGAAGAAAAATAGAACATGTTTTAAATTTTTCCTATGGATAAAAAAACAATAGAAAAAAACGATCGTCTGTGTGGAAGTCTATCGGTCAAAAATCAATGCATACTCAGAATCAAGTCGACGCATTCTCGGAAGCATTGAACTTAATTTTTCTCAGCATGCATGTTGTAGTGTTTTACGTTGCCGCGTTTTGGCACGGTCGGATTTTTGACTGATGGTGTGTAGGCAAGACTGATGAAAGTCAGCTTTATCGGATATCCGACGAAAAAATCCATCAGATTAGATTCCATCATATATCCGATCGTGTGTACGAGGCTTTACACTTATTTAGTACTTGAGAAAATAATAAGCACAACACTTTTTTTCGCTTGCAGGGAGATCATACAGTAGGGGTGTAGGCATCTGTGCTGCAGCCTGGGCACCTGCATCTCCCTTGTCCCCATCCTGCACTTAGTGGGAGCTGCTCAGGGGAACAGATCATTGGGAGACGAGCTGTCACTTGAAAAACACAGAAGCCGAACATGTGTTTACAAGTGATAGTGGTGAGCAGGGAGCAGAAGACCTGAGCCAAAGGTGGTGGAAATTAGTTCCACCAAGTTCCAGCTGAAAAAAAAGCCCTAAATAAGCATACCTAAAGCACACTAAATCAGGTCTAAAATAAAACAAAATAATGCTAATAAAGCAGTACAAAGAGAAGCATACTAATAGCAAACTGTCAGTAACCAATCTTTAAATATCTGGTTTGAGTAAAGTGGATTTTAATTGGTTGCTTTAGATGCACATGGCACTTTATAACTTGTTCTGTTATGCTGAATAAGTTTACATTTATAAAAAAAAAAAAAAACAATAAGCTCAAAAGGCAAAACATCTCCACACAGAAAATGTTAAGCACTGGGGTCATTTATTACATGAGAAGAGGGCGTTCACTTGACAAAATTATATTTTGCTTAACTTAGTGAATAAGGTGAGGTTGACTTCAGTCAATCAATCTCATGGGAGCAAAAAAAAATTTTTTTTTTTTGCACACGAGTAGGCAATTCATTTTAAGCATCAACTTTACCTCATTCACTAAGCTAAATGCAAATTTTCTTTAATAAATAAACCTAATTGATTTAAATTCTAACCCTTGACACCAAAAAAATAAAATGAAATACCGGTACTTGTTTGCAGCAGATACTGATGTTTAACATAGTGCTGAGGTTATTTTCTAACACATAACCAATTGGTGAGTCAAAAAAACACTGGCTAAATTCTAGGGAACACTGGAGATGCATTTTATACATGTTGACCTGGGTTTATTTAAAAATCTGTTAAGCACAAAAAGTTGAGCAACCCATATAAGCATGTCACCTTCTGTCATTGTCTAGTCAAATGATCCTAAAAAAAATATATATAAATAAAAAGTGTTGTGACAACTAGTTTATCTTGCAGTATTTATTTAATTAGGACTATATATAAGCATTTGCACTGTAACGACTACCCACTGGTGTGAGGGTCTCAGCCGTTGGAGACGTCCTTTTCCCTGGCAAGCTGCGATATGCAAGTACCGCCGGTATATCCCATCGAACGCCCTTCCAAGAAACGAGACGGGCTACGTTTGAAGGGTCAAGCAGACTGACTTTATTTTCCACATTTTTCCTCCTTATATCTGGTTACAACTGTACAGAAACAAATGACACTCCCCCCTCATCACACACTAAGGCTAATTACTAAACATTCTTTAATTAATAACAACAAAACCTTCACCCACTCCGTCTCCTAGGCAGACGTTTCGTCTCCGCATACAGAGACAGTGTTATCACACATAAACAGTTTTTAGCATGCATAATTATAGTTCTGAGAGCAGACCTGGGATTAACACCTGTCCATTACAACACCTTTATACAAGGACAATGGACTGTCTCCCAGGCCCTGACGCAATTAGCATGTCACTAGACTGAGTCATAGAATATTGACTGGTTGGGGTCACAATTAACCAACATCTTGTAGTCTCTCAAGATCCTGCAATTATTATCAATGTCCAGGCAGAATAGTCCATAATCCGTTACACTGCCCCCCTTTTGTGGAACACTCCGGCAGACCCGGATTGATCCTTTTCGGATCAACTTGGGGATGTCCGGTCTGCTGTTAGGGTAAAAGTTCCGTTTGCCTGGACAGTCCGTCGGCCCTCCCATTGGCTTACCAGGTCGGTAGCTGATGGTGACGGTGAATAATAGAATTCAATTCTGGAACAGTCACTTGCTTTGCTCTCTCAATGGCTCCCAAAACCTGTTGCTGATGCTCTTGGGACAGATACGGCACCACCTGGATGCAAATCCCATTTAATCTTTTGACAATTTCCGCCTGTTTGTGCATTTCAATGTTCAAGCCACGGGACATCTCATAATACGTGACATAGTGTCGTTGCATCTCTGATTTCTCACTGGCCAACTTGTCACATTCCCATTTTAGACTGTGATATTGTGCCGGATCTACAGTACATGTCGGGGAAGGTAGTCTTACCCGGTTCTCAGCAGCAAGTGGGTTGACTCCAGCAACGCGGGTGGTCACGGCACAAGCAGCAGCAGGTGTAGGTTAATAAGCCGAAGTCAGAGGGCCAATGTCGTTGCCCAGCACCACCTCGGCAGGTAGGTTGTCCATGATACCAACTGTGGTCTTTCCTGACCCGGCTCCCCAGTCTAAGTGCACCCGGGTGGTGGGTACGCGAAATACAGCACCCCCTGCGACCCGGACAGCAACTGTGCGAGTGGACACGTTCTCTGGCTTTACCAGATGTTTTTGAATCAGAGTGATAGTAGTCCCGGAATCTCTTAGGCCTTGTGCTACTTGTCCATTCACTCGTACCTCCTGACGGTGATGCTGACGATTATCCGGAGAGGCCGCTTGTATTGGGTCTGTCTCATACAAAATTCCCAGACATTCCTCAGGGCCCCCCTCGGTCTCCAGGCAGTGGTCCGCAGAGGGACATGATGGAGTGACCTCTGTGTTGGGTGTTGTGCGTCTCCAATTGTTATTTGTAGCTCTCAAAGGGCAATAACGAGCAATATGTCCAGTGTCGCTGCAGTGATGGCACGTCACCCTAGGCGAATCCCGGGGGTAGTTGCTAGGCCCCTGAGGACGTGGTGGGACTGGAGCCCGAAACTCTGGGCATGGGGTGACGGTTGGAGTACGCGGTTCTACCTTCTGAGCCAGCCGTGTAGTACCCTGGCTTACTTTCCTTGTCTCCGCGTACTCATCTGCTAGCCGAGCCGCCTCGTTTAAGTTAGCGGGCCGGCGATCTCGTACCCAGTCTTGTATGTCTGCGGCCAGGTCTTGAAAGAAATGTTCCATTAGGAACAGCTGCAATACTTCCTCCCCGGTGTTGGCCTTGCACCCTTTGACCCAAAGGGATGCCACCCTTTGTAACTGGTTGGCCCATTCCATGTGGGAGTCCACAGCCATCTTCTTGGACTCCCGGAAGCACCGGAGGTAGGCTTCTGGCGTTACGGCATATCGGGTTAGCAGCGCCTTTTTAACTTGCTGGTATTGTAAAATATCCTCTGGAGCAAGAGCCCGAAAGGCTTCATTGGCTTTGCCCGACAATTTCCCCGACAAAATAGTGACCCATTGGTCTGGTGGTACCTGGTGTAGTGAGCACTGCCTCTCAAAGTCCGCCAAATATCCATCGATTTCCTCCTCACTTTCTACAAAAGCTTTAAATGCAGTGAACGGTATTTTCTTTCCTGTAGCAGCAGGTGGGGGGTAGGAACTGCAGGTGTAATGGGCTGTCTCGCTCTTACCAGTTCCAGTTCTTGTCCCCTCTTCGTTTGTATCTCTTCCCTTGCTTCCCGGAACAGCTGGTTGATAAGTTCCACGGACGTTTCTGGATACAAGGATAATCTCCGCTGTACAATCCCAGTAATTACATCTTCTTTGCTGACCGGTGCAAGGGGCTCCGTTCCTTCCATGGATCCATCCATTTCGTCCAGCTCCAGCAGTTCAGCTATCAGCTCCCTCCGTGGTCTGCTGCTGGCGCTCCTACCACGACTCTCCAATAGATCTTTTAGTGTGGATCTTTTCAGCCTGGCGTACTGCGACTCCATTCAGCACTTGCTCTTTGGATAAAAGGACCATCCCACCGCTGCCAACCAATGTAACGACTACCCACTGGTGTGAGGGTCTCAGCCGTTGGAGACGTCCTTTTCCCTGGCAAGCTGCGATATGCAAGTACCGCCGGTATATCCCATCGAACGCCCTTCCAAGAAACGAGACGGGCTACGTTTGAAGGGTCAAGCAGACTGACTTTATTTTCCACATTTTTCCTCCTTATATCTGGTTACAACTGTACAGAAACAAATGACACTCCCCCCTCATCACACACTAAGGCTAATTACTAAACATTCTTTAATTAATAACAACAAAACCTTCACCCACTCCGTCTCCTAGGCAGACGTTTCGTCTCCGCATACAGAGACAGTGTTATCACACATAAACAGTTTTTAGCATGCATAATTATAGTTCTGAGAGCAGACCTGGGATTAACACCTGTCCATTACAACACCTTTATACAAGGACAATGGACTGTCTCCCAGGCCCTGACGCAATTAGCATGTCACTAGACTGAGTCATAGAATATTGACTGGTTGGGGTCACAATTAACCAACATCTTGTAGTCTCTCAAGATCCTGCAATTATTATCAATGTCCAGGAAGAATAGTCCATAATCCGTTACATGCACTTTAGTACTTTATTGACTTTCTCTTGATTTTCATTCCTTTGCGTAAACATTTTTTCCCTTTAAGCATTCACATCTTTATGAAAAAGTACCATATTCCTAACTCAAGCATTATTTTTCTTTTATATAAAAATAACACACTTAATCTTGCAAGTTTTCAGAAATGTGTCTAGCATAAAAATCAAATGTTTCTAGTAGAAGGGTGTCATATTCTATACTTGGCTGTTCTCCAAAAGCATTATCCTCTCATAAAATTATCAGGATTTTTTTTGGCAATGATCGTGAGCAGCAGTTATTCCAAATTAATGTTATTAAGCTGCATAGAGAACTGCCTGGAAAATCTATGTTTTGACTACAGAGTACTGGTTTCTAGCGAGACAGTGTGCAACATAGTTGGTGCATATATCCAAAAAAAAAAAATTCTGAGTTAGTTTACATATCCCTATGTGTAGTATTCCTTGGCTCATATGAGGCATTGAAGCATTTTCTGGAATCACAGTAAATAGCCCCAAATATGTTTGCTTTTTCTTTCTTTCTTTTTTTTTCATTTGGCTTTGTACCACAGTGCCACATCATCACACTTCTGTGTGTGAGAAAATGTTTCATGATGGAATGCAATAAATATAAAGGTGCACTCCTATCAAGAGTGAAAATTCAAATTCATACAGTAGTTGCAGTCTACACAACTTCACTAATACTTTTGTTTTTATCCATGCACAAAATAGCTAATTGTTGCGTTATTGCAACCCACAACTGTAAGGCCCCGTACACACGACCAGTTTCCTCGGCAGAATTCAGCTTCCGACCGAGTTTCTGGCTGAATTCTGCCGAGAAACCCGGCCGTGTGTACAATTTCGCCGAGGAAGCCGACGAGGAGCTCGACAAGGAAATAGAGAACATGTTCTCTATTTCCTTGTTGTTCTATGGGAGCTCTCAGGGCTGAACTGGCCAAGGAACTCGATGTGTTTGGCACGTCGAGTTCCTCGGCCGTGTGTACGGGGCCTGATGCTGCTGTCAGTCTGAAACATTCAAATCTGACAAGTTTTTCTGTCTACAGCTGTCTACATCTAGGGTGGGCTTTGTTCTGCATCTTGAGTTTATGAAACGGCACAAGGAAGAATCAGGTTGCAAGAGGCTTCAAAAACCAACCAAAAGCACATGTGAGTATTTGATAAATCAAGTTAATACAATGAAAGTTAAATTGAGTGGAATTTTTGAGTTTGTTTTAGTTATAACATGTTCTAAATAGATATACCAGTTCAGGTGATTTAGTAAGCAAAGGAAAGTAGCAGTTTACCTACTGATCACTTCTTTATCTTATGCAATACCTTTAAAACCATTTGCCATTTTTTTTAAAGACTTTTATTTGAACTGTAAAACAGATTTATGTTATTTCTTAATTAGTGGACAGAACATGAATATGAAGTAGTGTACTTTAGTATAACTACACCTCCATGTAAAACTCATTACATCCACTGTCTGTTCCAAGTACACTCCAAGTGACTTAAGTTATCTGAGGCTTGTGTTAACAGATTTGGTCCTATAAATGTCTTGTGGCAGTTAATTGACAAGGGAGCTTGAGGACTAAACTGCAACTTGCATATGTTCAGTGTTGTGAACCTCTGCGCTGTGTTGGGGATCAAGTGTTACAAAGCTGTCAAATAAATAACGATGCAACAAATATGAATACAAATATAGGTGTGTGGGTTGCTGCAACCCTGGATTGTGTTCCCACAATGTGACAAAATAATAGTGTAGAGTAGTGTTGCGCAGTCCAGCAGTCCAGCGTTCACGTCGTTTTCCGCGTCAGGTATGCAAATTAGCTATTTCCGTCGATCCACGAACGTACGAGCGGCCGGCGCATTTTTTTATGGCGTCTCTAGTCGGCTTTTTCCGGCGTATAGTTAAAGCTGGTATTTTGCGGCGTATAGTTAGACTTGCCATGTTAAGTATGACCGTCGTTCCCGCGTCGAAATTTGAATTTTTTTTTTTTTGCGTAAGTCATCCGTGAATCGGGATGGACGGAATTCACGTCTAAGTTAAAAAAAATGACCTTGTTGCGACGTCATTTAGCACAATGCACGGCGGGAAATTTAGAAACGGAGCATGCGCAGTTCATTCGGCGCGGGGACGCGCTTCATTTAAATGAAACACGCCCCTTAATCGCCGATTTGAATTCCGCCGCCAGAGATACACTACGCCGCGGGAACCTACGGCGCAAAATCTTTAAGGATTCGAAATTACGCCAGGTAAGGTACGGCAGCGTAGCGTATCTCTGATACGCTGCGCCAATCTATTTCTATGTGGATCTGGCCCCATAAGTGCAAGTATAAATGTATTCCTAAAAGTCCAATTAAAGTGCCCGTTGCTTCATGCCCATGTGTCTTCTTTAGGGGCCCCCCTGACCTAAAAAGGAAGAAGAGCCCCCATAAGATGGTGCTATAGCAATCAAACATACAATTAAAATAGATCACCAAAAATAAGCATTTAAAAAGGCCACTAGAGCCACAATAGTTGTGCCAGCTAGTTGGTGACCATCTTTACTTTTCGACAAATGGTAAATTCACTATGGTAGAACGCCACATTGGCTGCTACCATAGATTCAAACCTGAGTCAGTTCAGTTTATGGTCCTGGAGACTATTCCAGAGGATCCTAGTTGTGGCAACAGGAAAGTTATCATTCTACAGCGGGAGAGCCTGTAAACCGAGAGGCTCAATGCTACCATTCCACAAGGCATCAATGAGGTGTTGTCCTATAGACTATTCCTGTGATGGGATGAAGTATGGGATGTCACTTTGATGGGATATTTGCTTTATTCATTTATTTTTATAGTTGGATTCCAGGTCGTTTGTTTGTAATTTTCCATAGGCCTGTGTTGTGATATTGGATCTGTTGAGGTTGTGTGGTCCTTTGTGGAATTATTCAAGGAATTTGACTGGGCCAATTAATTTTAGTTGTTATTGCATCTTGCTTTATTAACCTGTATATTTAATTGATCTAGTATATAAGCATGTCTAATAACATTTTAGTAATTTTTTTTAACTAGGAATCTTCCTGGGATGATGGGGGTCAGCTTTGTCTCTTCTGTTTTCCTATGGCGGACATGTGATCTTCTGAGCGGGTGGCGATGTTAACGAGCTCTGCTTGACCCACAAGTCATGCCTGCAACATGACGCGGTGTGGCTTCCATAGCCGTGAGATGCGACTCCTATGCACACGTGGTCCTCATGTGTGCATTGTGGTAGATCTGACTCAGTGACGTCACACGCGGGCACCTACCAGCATGGTGTCTGATGCGGAGTTGGGGACTATATCTAGTGGGCATTAGCCCGCTGGATGGTGCGGTGAACAGTCATCCAGGGGAGGTTACTAGTCAGTGCCCATGGCAGCACAATGAGATTTCTCTTCTTATTGGACTGCTCTATATCGGCCACTGGAGCAGCACTAGTGGCTTTTTTGAGTACTTATTTTTGATTATCTATTTTGATTATATGTTTGATTGCTATATCACCATCTTATGGGGTCTCTTCTTCTTTAGGTCATGGGTATTCATCAGCCATACTCCATACCAGCATCCTGATAACCGCCATACCCAATACCAGCATCCTGATCATCGCTATATGTCATACCAGCATCCTGATCACCACCATATGCCATACCAGATTCCTGATCACCACCATAACTCATACCAGCATCCTGATTACCGCCATACCTCATACCAATGTCCTGATCACCACCATTCACCACACCATCGTCCTGATAACCCCCATAATCCATACCAGAATCCTGATTACCGCCATACACCATACTAGTGCCACAATCACCGTCACACCCCATGCCAGCATCCTGATCATCGCCATACCTCATACCAGCATCCTGATCACCGCCATTTCCCATACCAGCATCATGATCACAGTCATACCCCATACGAGTGGCCTGATCATTGCCACACCAGTGTCTTTTCACTGCCATACCCCATACCAGTGTCCTAATCCCCACCATACCAGTATCCTGACCACTGCCATATCAGTACCAGTGTCAACAGAGCTAATGACCCCAATTGTTTTCACTGTCCTGGTTCTCCAGGGGCTCCAAAATGTCATAGATAGTCAGGAAATTAGGTGCGTAATTTATGTCCCTAGAGCTCTTTAATTGTTTCCTGTCCAGGCACCTACTGGCAATTCCAAAGCCAGCAAAAGCAAAGTGGCTAAAGAGACACTTGTATTACTTTTACAGGCAGCAGAAGGGCCCCCCTTCTGCCACCACCTTTACTGGGCTCTCTTGAGCAATCGGAGAACCTGGCAAGGAAACGACTGTGGTAAAATGACAACTCAGCTGCTTGCTGAGGGGGCAATGAACACGAGGGAGGGGCCACGAGCACAGAAGAGGCACCGAGAAGAGGATCTGGGCTGCTCTGTGCAAAACCACTGCACAGAGCAGGTAAGTATAACATGTTTGTTATTTTTATAGAAAAAAAACTGAGAGCACAATAACTTTATTAGATGTTTTACATGGCACATTTACCTTGTTGACATGGTAAATTAAGAATACAATGTGCTATGGTAACTCTTCTATTTCTTATGGCCGTTATGCTGTAAAATGTATGTATTATGTATGAATTCCAAGAATTTATATTTAAAGTAGTTTTCAGTTTCCTAAGCCCATACAGGGTAGCAGGGTGAATGTCTGTGACTACTGTGTGTTAGAAGCTCCTGTGAGAAAGAGCATTGAGGCCACTGACACAACCTCATCTCTAATTACATCTACAAAACATATACATATGGTAGGTGTTACTAAGTGGGTAGATCACTCCCCCAAACATGTTCTTGTAATACAACTTTGCAGTCAGACAACTCAGCATGATCCAATTTCTGCATAGCATTTGAAGCCAGGGAAAGACTTAACATGTGGGTGACAAAAATAAAAACTCTAGCTGCATTACATGACATCTTCTAGTTGGCTACACTTCAGCTTTAAACTGAATATTATATATCACTATTATTGATATGCTATGTAAATAGATAGATAGATAGATAGATAGATAGATAGATAGATAGATAGATAGATAGATAGATAGATAGATAGATAGATAGATAGATAGATAGATAGATAGATAGATAGTGTGTGTACAGTATGTAGTTGGTAAAGTGTTTTTTTTTTCTTGTGTGTCTGACACTCACAAACACACAATTTAATGTCCTGCTGGAGGCTTATGCAATGCATTACAGGGGATTTAGCACAGTTTACGTCCCAAAGAACAAGCACTAAGAGGAAAAAAATAGACAGGCAGACTTTGGCTGTGCGGGAATGATGCTTGCTTTTCCAGGCTCTGCTGAAATGTTTATTTATAACTCCCACTGTCTGGCAGAATCCTTGCCAATCAAAACACTTGAAGGATTTTCCAACTGGTTGGGAGCATTCCATTTCAAAAAAGCTTTCTTTTAGGGGGGTCGGGATACTTGATATGAGTTAAGCTGTAAAATTAGTTTCAGAACAGTGGGTCATCTAAACTCAAGTCAGCTTGTAAAAAAAATGAATATATATATATATATATATATATATATATATATATATATATATATATATATATATATATATATATATATATATATATATATATATAATTAACCCCTTGGACTGTGTGTAAAGAAATTAACCCCTTGGACTGTGTATAAAGAAAGCAAATATACATGGTTTTGACAGTTAGAAATGTTCAAATTAGCATCAATATTTTTTTTGCTATAGTTTGTATTTACAGTTAAGCAGTATAGATATCTAAAATGGAAAATGAAGCAAACAATGTATATAGTTATTTTCTTAGTACAAAATACTGTATGTTTTTTTTTTCTTCTTCTTCTTCCTTAATAAGGCTGTGTAAACTCATTTTTTTTCCTGCTGGATGAAGTTTTATTAAACACTAAATAAATCGAATTTCTAAATGGGACAAAGCAGATTGCATGTGTGTTGTAATTGTACATTATGCTTTTTGTGGCAGGCAGAGGTATCGTATTCCTGTATCTTCCTGAATATAAAGTAAAACGGTATACCATATTTATTCTCTCATAGATTATCGTTGGTAATGGTTTGTGGGTTCTGAAACATCATTCAATAAAAAAATAAAATAGTAAGCAAAAGATCGTTTATGTCATACATATATACCAATTGTCCAAAAGATAAGTAAAATCTGCTGATAACTGATCTAAGCATGATATGCCAATTACCCTACACCTTATCAACTTTTTTCTTCAGGTGTTGAAATGGGAATGAAGAATGTTTGGTTCTCCAGTTTTGGACCAACTTAAGGCTTCAAGTACACTTGATCATCGTTTACCGCAGCTTCGGGAAAATGCAAAACACGGTTGAACCTCACCTTACCCCAGCAGCTCCTACACTCTTCTTAAAGCGGGGGTTCGCCCTGTTAAAAAAAAAAAAAAAGTTTTTTTTTATTAGACCATTAAATTCGGCATCGTAGCGTGAGCTACGGTATGCCGGTCTTACATTTTTTATGCCCGTACTCACTGCGGTATCGCTGATTGAAGAATCCGGGGAATGGGCGTTCCTATGGTGAGAGAAGGTGATTGACGGCCGGCCCTGGCACGTCACGCTTCTCCGGAAATAGGCTTGGCTATTCACGGCGCCTGCGCATAGCCTGTGCTTAGGCGTCGTGAATAGCCGAGACCTACTCCGGCTGTCTTCGGGGAGCGTGACGTGCCAGAGCCGGCCGTCAATCATCCTCCCTCTCCATAGGCACGCCCATTCCCCGCGGGAGTCGATTTCTTCAATCAGCGATACCACAGTGAGTACGGGGATTAAAAATTTAAGACCGGCATACCGTAGCTCGCGCTACGATGCCGAATTTAATGGTCTAATGATGGAAAGGAGGGTGAACTACCGCTTTAAAGCCTATATGTACATTGACACATAGGCTTTTACAGCGTTAAAGCTGAATTTCACCCAAAAATGTATCTTTCGCTGTCCGAATTCCACCTCCCCCCCCCGGTATCAAATATGGCACCTTTTGGGGGAGGGGGAGCAGATACCTGTCTAATACAGGTATTTGCTCCCACTTCCAGCAAAAGCAGTATCTATGCCATGTCCGGCCCCTCCTCTGTCCCCCTGCTGTCTTCTGGGAGACACACATGTCCCAGAAGACAGCAGGGATAACTCAGAATGTGCAGCGTGACTCATGCATGCACAGTAGGGAACCAGGCTGTGAAGTTGCAAAGGCTTCACTTCCTGATTCCCTTACTAGCAATGCTGGCGCCTCTACCCAGGGGCGAAGGGGTGGATCAGCTACAGGGGGAGGACATCACAGGCACCCTGGACAGGTAAGTGTCCTTATTTTAAAAGTCAGCAGCTGCAGTATTTGTAGCTGCTGACTTTTATTTTATTTATTTTTTTAGGCAGAACTCTTTAATTTTAGGAGCTTTGGAAAAAAATGCCAAAAGCTTCTAAACTCAAGTTTAGGAGCTGCTAGTGTACATTAGGCCTAATGCCTTGTACACATGACCAGTTTTCACGATGAGAAAACTGCCATTCTTTATATTGGTCGTGAAAAAGGGTCGTGTATATGCTCCCTAGCAGTTTTCTCAACGAAAAAACTACCCACAAAAAAAATTGAAACCAGCTCTCTTTTTTCTCGTCATGTTTCCCGTCAGTTTTTTTCTCATCGCAAAAAACGGTCATGTGTATGCTTTTCCGAGGGGAAAAAAACGTGCCTGCTCAGAATAAAATATGAGGCCCAAAAGCAGCCCAAAGGGTGGCGCCATTTGAAAGGAACTTCCCTTTTATAGTCCCGTCCTACGTGTTGTATGTCACCATGCTTTGGTCGGATGTTTTTTTGCATGAACATGTGTATGCAAGTCAGGCTGGAGAGGAATCACGTCGGGAAAAACTATGTTTTTTTTCCTGCCAAGAAAAATGGTTGTGTGTACAAGGCATAATGCACACACGATCATTTTTCAGCATTAAAGAAAAACCTCATTTTTCAGCATGTCCAAAAAACAAAGTTTTTCCAACTTCATCATTAAAAACGACGTTGCCCACACACCATCGTTTAAAAAAATGATGAACAAGGCGCGGTGACGTACAACACGTACAACGGCACTCTAAAGGGGAAGTTTTATTCGCCTTTGGGCTGCTTTAGCTGATTCCTTGTTAGTAAAACACGATTCACGCTTTTTTGTCTGTTACAGCGTGATGAATGTGCTTACTCCATTATGAACGGTAGTTTTACCAGAACGAGCGCTCCCATCTCATAACTTGCTTCTGAGCATGCGCGGGTTGAAAACGTCGTTTTAGCCCACACACAATCATTTTTTACAACCCGAAAAACTATTTTTTTTAAAACAACGTTAAAAAATGCAGCATGTTCGAATTTTTTTTGTATCGTTTTTAAGAAACTGAAAAACGATGTGCAGCCCACACACGATCATTTTAAATGACGTTTTTAACCACTTAAGCCCCGGACCAATATGCTGCCTAAATACCCAAGGTGTTTTTACAGTTCCTGAACTGCGTCGCTTTAACAGACAATTGCGCGGTCGTTCGACGTGGCTCCCAAACAAAATTGGCGTCCTTTTTTCCCCACAAATAGAGCTTTCTTTTGGTGGTATTTGATCACCTCTGCGGTTTTTATTTTTTGCGCTATAAACAAAAATAGAGCGACAATTTTGAAAAAAATGCAATATTTTTTACTTTTTGCTATAATAAATATCCCCCAAAAACATATATAACATTTTTTTCCCTCAGTTTAGGCCGATACGTATTCTTCTACCTATTTTTGGTAAAAAAAATCGCAATAATCGTTTATCGGTTGGTTTGCGCAAAATTTATAGCGTTTACAAAATAGGGGATAGTTTTATTGCATTTTTATTTATTTTGTTACTACTAATGGCGGCGATCAGCGATTTTTTTCGTGACATTATGGCGGACACTTCAGACAATTTTGACACATTTTTGGGACCATTGTCATTTTCACAGCAAAAAATGCATTTAAATTGCATTCTTTATTGTGAAAATGACAGTTGCAGTTTGGGAGTTAAACACAGGGGGCGCTGTAACATTTAGTGTTCACTTAGTGTGTGTTTACTACTGTAGGGGGGTGTGGCTGTAGGACTGAAATCATCGATCGAGTCTCCCTAATAAAAGGGATCACTCGATCGATGCGCCACCATAGTGAAGCACAGGGAAGCCGTGTTTACACAAGGA
The DNA here is from genome assembly GCF_905171775.1 of Rana temporaria. NCBI lineage: Eukaryota > Metazoa > Chordata > Amphibia > Anura > Ranidae > Rana > Rana temporaria. Next base: position 223,063,554 of record NC_053489.1, read on the forward strand.
TCTCCCCGTTCTTCAGCTCCGGGGAGCGATCGCGACGGGGCGGCTATAAACGAATAGCCGCGCCGTCGTCCCGGATCGCTCCCCGAGGCTTACCGACCGCCGCATGTAGCGGGGGGGTCCCGATCGGACCCCCCACCCACGTTAAGCAGAGGACGTACGGGTACGTACATGTGCCTGTCCGTGCCATTCTGCTGACGTATATCTACATGAGGAGGTCGGCAAGTGGTTAAAAACAACGTTTTTTTTCATGCTGAAAAATGATCGTGTGTACTCGGCATGAAGTTTATAAAGAGGTCTGAATTTTTTTTGTCACATGGAATCTGAAGTCATCAGCCACAGGAGACGGACAACCTCAATTGTGTCTACCTCTAAATCTATTCATTTTGGTGACACTGTGAGCAGGCCTAATTTCCCTTTCAATTGTACTGAGCAATCTTAGCAAATTGACAGGAAGTAGACAGCTAGTTCTTGCAACACAAAAATATTTTGTAGCACTGCAACATTCATACACATTTTAAAATAAATTACCAGCTCCTGGAAAAAAAAAATCTGAAATTTGGTTTGTTATCTTAAAGAGGTGCACATTTTGGTACACATAGTTTGGAACTTGATTGATTGATAGTCAGCGTTTGGGTTCAAAAAAGCTAAATATTTGTGAAAATACACCAATATTTGTTGCTGCATAATGCAGTTTGAAATAAACAGCTTGTAAACTGAAGGGACCACATGAGTTTAACTTTCCATAAGAGACTTTCCACAAAAGTTTGGACTGTGTCTGAAGACATTTTTGCCAATTCAGCCAGGAGAGCCTCAGGAGAGCCTTTGTAGGATTGGTACTGATGTTGGACAAGAAGACATGGCTCACAATTACTATTCCATATAGTTTTAAAGATGTTCAATCGGGTTTAAGTCAGGTCTCTGTGGTTACTGTCAACACTTCCTCATGATATCAGCTGCTATCATGATGGTTAATACAATGTGATTTTTTATTATATACACAGCAACTCATTTAGTAAATACACCACTCCTATCACTGTGTGTGTTACTCTCCCATTCTGCTGATACAAGCAGCTTAATCGGTTCCTGACCTGCTCACGCAGATACACTGTGGCATAATGGCTCCCCTGGGCGGTACTTCCTTCCCTTTAGCGGCCACCAGATGGTCCACTGCACGGCGGGGGCCCGGTGCGCGTGGCCGGCAGTCATGATCACCACCGGCCATGCACAACCGCGTGTTGGGAAATTGTCAGTTAAAGCGACGCAGTGCCAAATTGTAAAAAGTGCTCTGGTCAGGAAGGGGGTAAAATCTTTTGGGGCTGAAGTGGTTAAGGCTGTTCTTGGTAGATGACCATTAACATCTGGGTAACACTGTCTCACCAGTTGCCACCTCACCTTCAGGACTACACAAAAAAAATCCTCTAAAGTTTGAGACTATTGTTTGGCAAAGAAACAATTGTGGGCTTTTATATATAAAACATGATTATAATAGCTTTATGGGTACAAATACATAAAATACACATAAAACCAATGCAAATATCAGCTCAAACAATTATGTATACATTTGTAGATAGTCAGAAAACCTTGACCATAGTAACAAACAAACCCCATGTATTTGTACCAATAAAGCTATTATAATATTTTTTTATATATAAAAGATCACAATTGTTTCTTTGCCAAACAATAGCCACAATCTTTAGAGGTTATTCTTTTGTGTAATATTAAAGAGATAATGGCTAAGCACTCTATCTGTCATGATCAGGGGTCAGACCAGTTTCTATAGCAGTAGCGGAACTGCCACCAACCAGCAGAATAGGTACACAAGCTGTAACCTTGGTGAATAAAGCAGGCTTACCCGAAGTGCGGAATCTAAGTACTAATCTGTGTTCTCCAGAGCACCTGGTGGTGGAGATAGATTAGTACCAGGTCATGGTTTTCAGAATCACCCCACCAGGAGGTGAAAAGCTGTAGACAAATTGCAGAGAAGCAGATAGGGATCAAAAAGAAATGTAGTCAGTAAACAAGCCAAAGGTCAATAACAAATAGTTGCAGGTTGGGATCAGGGATAAGTGTAGTCAAAGAACAAACCAAGGGTCAATAGTGAGTGGAAGCAAAATATAGACGACAGGAGGGAAGAGAAGAGAAAGATACTGCCTGGAGAGAGCACAATAATCTGGCAAACAGGAAGTGCAGAGATATGGATTAAATCAGGAAGTTTGTGGAAGGAGAAAAGAGTTTAGGGTTCAAGACAAACAAGGTTCAAGACAGGATCATTCAAGTAATTGTCCCAGGCTCTGCCCAGCATTCCAGGTACTTCAGCAAGAAGAGACTTTGCCTGACACAGCAGATCAAATCCAGACCCTAACAGTACTCCCCTCCTCTCAAGTTGTCCCCTGGACATTTTGAGGCTGGGCTTGTGTGGAAACCTCTGGTGGAATTCTCTTGTTCATCTAGGGGCATAAACATTCTCCTCAGGCTCTCAAGAATTTTCTTCTGGCCCGTATACTTTCCATTGAACCAGATATTGTAATTTGTTCCCAAAGATGCTGGAATCAAGAATTTTCTCCACCACAAATTCTTTTGTACCTCAGCAGGTGGAGGAGGTGGAAGAATTCTTCCAGAAAAAGGATTTTCACGCAGTGGTTTGAGTAGTGGTATGTGAAAAACAGGGTCAATCTTCATATTGTCCAGAAGTATTATGCTAAAGGTGACCAGATTGGTTTGAGAAGAAATCTGGAAAGATCCTACAAATGTTTGGCCCAGTTTAGCAGATGGAACATAAACCTGCACATTTTTAGTAGATAACCAAACTTGAAATGTAGGAGGTGACTTGGAATGTATGTCAGCAGCCTTCTTGTAACAGTCTTGTGCCTTCTTCAGAGTGTCAATCAATTTTTCCTGAATCTCCTGTAATGTAGTTAGTCTATTGGTAACAGCAGGAATTGGAGTTGAGATACGGAAACCAGGGAAAAAACTGGATAATACCCAGTGTTTAAACTTTAAAGAACTTTGAGAAGTGGAATTGTAATAAGTAAACTCTGCCATAGAAAGATTGTCCACCCAGTCATCCTGAAGATAACTGACAAAACATGGAAGGAGCTGCTCCAATATTTGATTGGTCCTCTCAGTCTGACCATTAATCTGAGGATGAAAAGCAGAGGACAGGTTACACCTAATGCCCCGTACACATGACCGGATTTCCCATCGGAAAAAATTTGGATGTTTTTTCCGACGGAATTACGCTCAAGCTTGTCTTGTATACACACGGTCACACAAAAGTTCTCTGAACTTTCAAGGGTTAAGAATGTGGTGACATACAACACTACGACGAGGCGGGAAAAAGACTTTCAATGCTTCCGAGCATGCGTCAAAATGTTTATGAGCATGCATGTTTTTTTCCCGTCAGAATTCCATACAGATGAACGTTTTTTTCCGTCTGGAAAATAGAGAACCTGCTCTCTATCTTTTTCCAGCAGTTTTTCCATTGGAAAAAGTCTGATGGAGCATACACACGGTCGGGATTCCTGACCAAAAGCTCCCATCTGACTTTTTATGACGAGAAAACCGATTGTGTGTGGGGGGGGCGGGGGGGTTTGGATGAACATTTTTTTTCCCAGAATCGTGAGGTAAACTGCACTCCTCTGTCAGACACCACATCATCAGGAATTCCATGTAGTTTAAAGATCACAAGTGTCCAAAAGTGTCTTTGTATGTGTGCCATTATTTGTATTCTTCACTGAAAACACCAGAACTCAACAGTTCAAAAGGGTATCTACATAGTTTGGGTCACATGTCAGTTTAATGGCCATATAATGTAGCATTGGTCTACAGAGAGTGCATGTGTGTCTGTGTATACAGAATGCTATACATATATAAACACACATACTATATATGCAAACATGGACACATGTAGACTCATTTTTATTTTACAGGTTAAAGGGTTGTTCAATATACACTGACTCTTGTCTGTGCCTTGCTCATCTGTTTATCATATCATAGTTAGATTATTTGTTAGAAAATACTATAGGAAGTGAAGACACACCATCTTGCCAGTGGAAAATCTGAGGTCTGTAATATTAACACAAGAATCGTAGGTATAAGAGGCTGCCTTCCGGGTATATTCAAAAACAGACTGTCCTAGAAACAGTATGCTTCTTAGAAGTGGGACGCTAGGTAATAAGGCAGACATGTGAGTCAATAAACAGTACTGTAAGGAATTGGCTCACAAATCCATCCAGATTTAAGGGAGCTATTCATTCAATTTTCTAACTTATGTAGTAGTATAAATAGGCTCAGGTGAAGGAAAAACTTTGAAAGGGATTTAAAAATGAAAATGCTGATTAAAAAATAATAATAATAATACTGGTTAATAAAAAATACACATTAATTTTTATTACTGGATTAGGAGATCACATTAAACATTAAACATTTTCCTGCTACATCTACAATAGTCACTGTTGTAGAACTACATATACAGACACCATTCTGTTACACAGATTATAGGTATTTTGTGTGAAACATTCAGAATCTACAGCACACAGGTACTGTATGTTACATTAAGGCCCCATACACACGATAGAATCCATGCGCTTGAATTTATCCGCGGATCGGTTTCAGCGGATCGGCGGATTTATCTGTTGATCCGCTGTCGCGTACACACTAGCGTATAAAAATCCCCACGAACCAGAACGTATGCAGCGTAAACCACGTAAGACGTCACTATAAAGGGGAAGACCAAAGTCAACGGCGCCGCCCTCTGTTCCGCTTTTGCTAGTTCCGTGTGACCGCGTGCTAGTGAAGGTTTGGTTAGAGCCGATTCGTGCTTTTCAGTCTCCGTGGTTTGACAGGTGGTATTCTTGGGTTCAGTGCGTGTGCTTGCGGGTTTGCAGTTGGCATTCGGGCACAGGCTTTCAGCACGTTTCCGCGTACTGTGCGCTCGTATCTGTGTGTCGTGCGGGCTTAGCAGGTTGTGCTGTATTTGGGGGTGCTTTCTGTTGGAGTGTGTTCTTGACTGACCAGCCTGTCGGTTTGAATCCATGATGGAGCAGCATCGTCGATTCTCGCGAATTGGTGGTGTTTATGGGTTTGCTTATGGACAGGCTCAGCGAATCAGTTGTTTGGGCAGGAACACTGGGAGGAGGCGTTTCTGGTCCAAGAATTGGTTGCGCCAGCGTGACCATTTTTCACATATGCCTCTGCTTAGGGAACTCCAGGAGAATAATCCTGATGATTTCAGGAATTTTCTCCGCATGACGGACCCCGTATTCAACCGTCTGCTGGAACTTCTGTCCCCCTATATCACGAGGCAGGACACTGTGATGCGGGAATCCATCACGGCCGAGCAGAGGCTTATTGCCACGTTGCGGTACCTGGCGACTGGGAGGAGCCTGCAGGACCTCAAGTTCTCCACAGGCATCTCTCCGCAGGCGCTTGGGGTCATCATACCGGAGACGTGTACTGCCATCATACATGTTCTGCAGGAGGAGTATATTAAGGTAAGTTCCCTAATTTTAACATCACAATGTATTTTTTTTTAAATGTGTGAGAAAGTCTAATTTATTTTTCTTCCATAATAACCATGAGATTTGAATCTGCTGTGTGTGGGATGTTCCCTTTTCTCCCCATGCATGTTGTTAACCTTAAAAAAAAATTATTTGGGCCTACCTGCATATTTTGTCCTTACCCACCATAAACCTGTCCAGCATGCTTTGCTAGGCCCAAACACACCTAGCCAATTTTTGAATTTGTGGCTAATTAATTGTAGCTCTGCCCCCCCCCCCCCCTCCTCCCCCCTGAAATTAGTTTATTGCTCTATCATCAGAGGGATGTGGAGTCTGATAATTAAGTGGGCCTATATTGTTTTAACTAAATACTCACTTCACAATGATGGTCTGAAATTAGAATCCTGTTGTTGAAGTTGCACAATGATGGTTTTTGTATTGTGTTTGCAATGTTTATCTGATAAATTAGTAAACAATTTTTTTTTGTTTGTCCCCACAGCTACCCTCCACACCACAGGAATGGCAGTCTGTGGCTTCCCAATTTGCCCAGCGTTGTGATTTTCCGAACTGCGGTGGAGCAATAGATGGGAAGCACGTCCGCATTGTGCCCCCACCCCACTCGGGGTCCGACTATTTTAACTACAAGGGTTATCATAGTATTGTGTTGATGGCGGTGGTGTCGGCACAGTATGAGTTTCTCTATGTGGACGTGGGGAAGAACGGCCGGCTGTCAGATGGGGGAGTGTTCTCACGGACTGAATTCTACGATCGTCTACAAACTGGTGGTCTGGCATTGCCACCAGATGAAGATAATGTGGAAGGACTTCCGTTTGTGTTCCTAGCGGACGAAGCTTTCGGGCTTGGACCTAACCTAATGCGGCCTTTTCCCCAGAGGACTCTCACCTACGAGAGGAGGGTGTTCAATCATCGGTTGTCCAGAGCTCGGAGGGTAGTCGAGAATGCCTTTGGGATTCTCTCCAACCGGTTCCGCCTGTTCCTGACAGCTATACATCTGGCGGAATATAAGTTGAACACCATTGTATTTGCCTGCTGCATTTTGCACAACTTTTTACGCAGGCATTCCCAGACGTACCTACCCGACAGCGTTTCTGAGGCAAGACTACTCTCAGATCCTCTCCCTGGGCTGGTCACTGGTCGCGCTGGCATTGGCACCCAATCTGCTCGTGAGGTACGCAACAAATATGTTGAGTACTTCATGGGTCGGGGGGCCATTGCTATGCCAGATGATATTACTTTCTAATTCGGCCCCCAAAAGAAAGGAATATTCACAGAAATAATAAATAATTAGACCATTGGACTTTATACAGTTGTTTGTCATTACTGCTTTTTCTCTTTTTATCTGTCTTCCTGGTTCTCACCAAAAATAGTGCACTTCTAGTGCCAAATGTAGGGTTCAGGTTTTAGTAAATAAACACAATTGTACATTATTCACTCATCTACAAACTGGGTATCCAGCATATAAAAGAAGAAAGCCACTCATTGTTTGTTTTTTGGACAAGCTTTTTTTATTTTCAGCTTTTTCATTTTCCTTGCTGACTCAATCAAATGTTTCTTAACAAACATGTCAACTTTGATTTTTGGCATTGATTTTTTTACTTTTTATATTTTTGAGTTCTCGAATTCTTTGAGTTTTAACAATCATTATTATCCTATATTTTTGGAGTTCACCAATGTATTTAAAATTTTCATTTTGCCCACAACTAGAATATTTCACAATAGTAAACAGAACACAATTTTTGTGTGTGAATTTTTTTCTACAAATAATTTTTTTTTTTTTTTTTTGTGAAAATAATTCAAATCTTCAACAAACATTTTTTTTAAAATTTTTACTGTAATTCCAAAATTTTTAAAATTTTTCAGTTTTTCTTTGATTTTAATCTTAATTTTTTTTAGTTTTTTATTTTGAATTTTTCGGCTTTTTGATTGAAGCCTTAATTTTTTAAAAAACATATAAAATGTGTAAAACATGTAAAAGACAAAAATGTTTCACTTGTACATCCCAGTCATGGTGTGAGTTCACACCTGAACACGCCAAAATTTGAAGATGCACACACCAATGGACAAATGTCAGTTCTACAACATCTAAACACCAACAAAGGGCGACATGTGCTATCTGCCATCATGAGTGATCAATGTCTGTGTTATGTGGGAGCAAACCCTTCCTCCAAAACTAATTGAGAATGGAGGAGGGGGTTGTACCCACAAAGCACAGATAATCAAGATCCTGTGATGGCAGATAGCACATGTTGCCACACTGTGTGTGCATCTTCAAATTTTGGCGTATTGCTGACTAACAAAATAAAACAGGTTGGGGGATGGGCGGGTGGGGGGGGGGGTGGTCAGTCTTTGACCCGGCCCATCATGTCAATGATGTTTTTATATTTCAGTTCTATGGCACTCATTTGTTGGCGCATAGTTTCCAGCTCGGTGCAGCACTCTAAAAAGTATGATTTAACAGTTTGTTCCATGAGATGCAATCTTTGGCGCATGTTGTCCATCTCACTGCTGCACTCCATCACTTGCTGTATTATGATTCCAGCACTGGCGGCAGAAAAATGATGACCAACATCTTCATCCCCTACAAAATGAAGCCAAACAAATACAATGTCAGAAAAAGCCTGTCTAGATCTATATAGGGTTGCCACCTCATCCCTTTAAACCACAACACATATTAATTTTACAGGTTCTGGGGCTGATTAAGGTGGTAATTAAACTCATCTGGTGCCATATCAGCATTTTACACTAGCCACAGAACATGTGTAATCCATATGTGTTTGTGAATAAAGGGATGAGGTGGCAAGCCTATCTACATCTGTTTTTCCATATCAAGCTGGTGTGACACTGACCTGATGGTGTGCTCCTTCCAACCTCCACATCTTCGACATCTTGAATCACTCCTCCTTCTTGCACCACTTCCCCATCATCCTCCACGACTCCTCCTTCCATCAATCCACCATCTTCTAAATTGTTAAAATCATCCTCATCAAATTCCCCTTCCTCATCCACAAGTACCAGATCCAAGATGACTCCATCCTCCTCTCTTCCTTGCACATCCTCCTCCTCCTCCACATCTTCCTCTCTTCCTTGCATATCCTCCTCCTCCTCCACATCCTCCTCTCTTCCTTGCATATCCTCCTCCTCCTCCACATCCTCCTCTATTCCTTCCACATCCTCCTCCTCCTCCACATGGCGAGATGTTTGATGTTGGCCTTGTCTGGCCCTCTCAGCCTCCTCAAACTGCAGGCGTCTTCTTTCCCCTTAAATAAACAATGACAAAAAGG